>NW_024344377.1:2865606-2887134 GCF_902729225.1 Pteropus medius
CTCTCTGCCTCCCCCCTTGTGGCTAGTCCTGTTTTCACAGCCAGGCATGCAGCATGACTTGAAGCAGCCTAGGATACATATCTGCTTATACAGCAAGGAGCACAGCAGGGGACAATGGACTTCTTCATCCTAGCCTACTGTTTATTCACTCAACATTTACTGGGTGCTGCAATGTGCCAGGGACTGTGTCCTATGAACCCTGATGAGTAAAACACACATGACCCCCACTTTTGTGGAGATTATAGGCACAGGACCCCAAGTCCCACCTGACTGGGGAACGAGATTTTGAGGCCTACAGTCACAGGTATCAGAATGCTGTCCACACAGATCGCTACCCGACTCTGCTTTGAGGTTTGGGATGCCTCTGTAGCTGGACCCAGGAGATGGCCTCCATCCTAGAGCCGCGTGTGAGGATGCAGGCTCACCGGTGACGTTTCGGCGTGTGTGCCTATCACTGTCCACATGTTGATCATGGCAACAGATTCCACCCAAAGGTGGGCATTCAGAACAGCGCATCTTGACATCACACAACAAGAAAAGTAAGTCCCTGAATAAGGAACAGCGATGCCACTGTCCCCTGTGCTTCCAGTGTTCCATACACACTGGAATTTTAAGGTCAAGGAACATGCACACACACGCATGCACACGCATGCACACGCATGCACATACCCCTCCCAACAGTGCAAAAGCACCTGCAACTATTTTAATGAGATAAAATTTTCCACAATTAGAAATATAGCCTTACCCCTGAGAAAGGCAACATCTCGATTCTCACTCGGTGTGAAAACTGAGATGAGACTCTTGCAGAGAGAAATCTGAAGTTTGTAGTGAAGCAGAGGAAGAAAGAATGCACAGAGAAGGAGGTGGAGAGAGAAATGAAAACCCCAAGAAGCTGCTCCCACCAACTCTCTCCTCACTGTTATTCGGAGAAGCAGGTCCCTGCGGCAGTTGACTTAGAGCAACTCGCCCCTCGCCTGGATGGGGAGAATGGCACACAGGAGACCAGCCCTGGACCAGACAAGGAACAGCTCCTGGAGCCACACGCCTCTCTGCTCTGAAATAAGCCTTGAAATAGATGGAAAGACTGAGGCCTGGCGAGTTAATGCCCGGCAGAGGCAGAGGCAGGATCCGCTCCCTCCTCTCCTCCCCCTAGGCCTCATGCCCTTTCCACCTGCCTGGGCCCGGCCTCTGGAGGGGCAGCCTGTGCTGGCTGTCCCCTCACTGCTTCTGGGCCGTGCACATCACCTCGGTCTTCTCACCTACAAAGCGCTGCTGATGACAGCACCTGCTCGGAGGGCCAGCGTGAGTAGTAAACCAGGCCAAGTGCTGGGAGGGGTTCCTGTGTGTGGCGCGCGTCCTGTGCGTCCTGTGCCTCCTGTGCGTCCTGCCGCAGAAAGCCCAAAGCGAAGGCCCGGCAGCACGTCCTGCCCTGACGACTGACACCACAGGGCTCGGAACGGCCTAACCACAGGTTCCCCTTCCTACTCTGCTCCCTCAGGTCAGGCCCCCTGGCCAAACGACCCTCCTCATCAAGGGGATCAGGGATAATTCCTGCTTATCCCTGAGTGTGGGGTTTCAGCCTCCCCCCAACAAAGCCCACAGAATTATTCTAGTAAGCCAATCATATCCGCCCGCTGGAACCAGGAGGCACCCCACCTTCTCAATACTACGAAGCCTGACTGCCACCGCTCCTGGTCATTCACTTTGCTCCTGCGAGGCCTGCTGTCCCCTCCGCTGGGCTGTGAGTACATGTAACTAAGGAACTGCTGTCCATTTCCTCTGCCCAGTGTTAGGCATCATGAATGGCTGTCCCCACGACCCCGGAGCAGGAATCCCTCCCTCGCCCAGGGGGAGTGCAGGAGGCAACTAAAGCGTGTACTCCATGGCTCTGCCCTCCCAAATACCATGGGGTGGGACAGGGTGAGCGGTGGGAACACATGGGCCACGCCTAGAGATGGCAATCCATCTAGGTCTCAGGAAGTGAGAGAGAGACCAGGAATAGGCCGCAGAGATGAAGCAAATCCACTGACTCGAGGACACCACTTGCTCACACCAGCCCTGCTTCAGCTTTCAGAAGTGGCACTAACCTGCTTGCCCCACCTGTAGTCATCAATACTGGGGGCACAGGCCCTGTGCACCCCTGACACACACTAAATGAAGTACACACAACCCCACGAAGCAGTCTCAGCAAACACATCTGCTCTGAACCTCATCAAAACCCCTGACCCGACTTGCAGCTTATAACAAACATAGGGGCAGAAGAACAAGCCAAACACCCTTAAGGAAACAGATCAGTCCAGGAATAAAGCTAGATGGAATGTTCCAGATTACAAGAGTCTGAAGAGATAAAACCACCACATGCAACGTATGTGCTCTGACTGGGTCTTGGGTCAAAAAGCTTTTTTCTTAAAGCCATTAACAAGAAACTTTGAGAATGACTGGCGAAATTAGAGGACACAAATGAACTAGACATCAGGTGACATTAAGAAAACAGTACCGATTTCCTTTGGTGTGGTAATGGCATGGCTATGCAGAAGGATGCCTTATTTTTGGAAGTAGTTGAAACATTTAGGGGGACTAGGGCATGATCTGTCTGTCAGTAACTGATTTTCAAATAGTTCAGAAAAATATATGTATGAACACATAAATACAGAGATAAAATTAATAGGATAATCAGGTTAACGACGACTTAATCTAGGTAGAGTACATGGGGGATCATTTTGCTCTTTCAACTTTTCTGTATATTTGAAATCTTCCAGGATAAAATGCTGGCATAGAGGTCCAGTAGCAGGACCCCGTAGGGGGCGGCGGGGGCAGGCATGGAAGGCAGTGTGGCCGTGAGCGTAATGTTAGCAGCCAGAGCTGTGGAGTCAAAAAGCCATCCTACTACCCTTGTGACTTAGCAGCTGTGTGCCCCTGGGCAAGTTCCGTCTCCTCTCTGAGCCCCAGCTGCCTTCTCTGTGAATGGGGACAGCCAAGGGCCGAGTGACGAGGAGAGAATGGTGAGCGCTTAGCGTGGGCCGGGCTGCTCCCGGCTCGGGAGATGTCCCCTTCCCCGGGAGTCCTCTCCAGCAGCAACAAAGCATCAAACCACCTCTGCTTCACAGAAAAAGCCAGACACACCAAACACGCTTGCGATGGGCCTGGGAGCACATGGAAGCATATCCGCAGAAGCACAGGGTTCAGAAACCACACGCCTCGCCCCAGAAGCCCAACCGCTTAGAGCAGCTATTTCCAAACATTACAGAGGGCACCTGTCATTGGGAAGTAAACAACAGAAGACTGAAATGTGTTTATTGCCTGCACTCAAAGAGGACATCCTGGTTCACATACACCCAGGCTGCAAAAACGAACACACTGAGTCCAGCTGGGGCTTCGGGACCGGGACGAGCTGCTGAATGCCCACCCCGTGCGCAAAATGGGCAGAGAACTCCCTGCTGGCGGGTAGTGAGGCTTGGGATCTCCCTCAGGCCAACACGAGGCACTCAGCAACTGACACGGACCCTACTAATCACAGAAAAATTCCAAATTAAAAAAATAAAATCATCGCGGAAAATATTTGTACTCCAAGAAACAAACGGTGGACCTTACCTAAATCTCAATTAAAAAAAAAAAAAGAATGTTAATGTCATCAGGTGTTACAATGATACTGTGGATTGGCATGGGGGTGAGTTTTTTGAGTTTTTGGTGTTTGGTGAGTTTTGTTTGTTTGGTTGTTTTTTTTTTTTAGTTCTCAATGGTTAAAGTTACTTTTTGGAACATTGACATGTGAACTGATGCCATTTCTACCACTTTGCTTTAAAATATTCCACCAAAAGAGGGGGAGAGAGGAACAAACGAAATAAAAAGCCTGGAAACCGGTGGAGGGTGCTGGAAAGTTCCCACGACGAAAAGTTTCTATTTAATGATTTTACTCATCGGCCATAAGGATACGACAAAATTAAGTATCTGATCAGCCAGAGCAACTGATATTCTTGGAAAGTATCATTAGCTTTGACTGGATTTCAGAAAAATGCGACGATAGGACAAGTAAATTTTAAAAAGAAGGAAGGAGGGCGGGGAAATCAGACACAGAGGCAAGGAAAAGAATGGGAAGAAGTCGGGTCATTCACAAAATAAGTTGCCTTCACACACCTGCACACCTGGACACACCTGCAAACCCTCAGGTGAAGGTGCCCCAGAACCTGGGTGATGAGGCTTCCTGCCGCTGGCTCAGACGCTGTCCGGATTGGATGCCTCAGAAAGCAGATGCTTCATAAGGGGGGTGGTGAGGGGCAGGTGGGAGTGAGTGAGCCTGTGGTGGCAGGTGACAAGGGGCAGAGCCAGGCCGCTGAGTTTGGGACTTAGGGAAACCCGTGTGATCTGCCTCCCAAAGACTGACAGGGCTTCCTGCACCCAGACCCCAGCCTGGCACCATTGGGCCCCCTCTGCCAACAGCCCTCCAGGGCTGAGTGCCCTCTGGGGCAGAATCATTTCCCAACAGAAAATGATGTGTGGTGTGGGGATCACTAGGCTGTATCTGAACCACAGGCAAACAAAAGCCACTCCAAAAAAAACACTAGAAATGGAAGAGGGACATGAGCATCATAATTCCTTTGCTAACGAGACCTCTGTCTCCAATTCATCTCTGTCTAATGATGCCCAGGGAATCAGTCACTCTGGACTAAAGAGGAGTCTTTAGGAAGTTGGCCCCTGCTTAAACCAGTGGGATACTCTACATGCTCACACCCACGCCAGGCCACAGCAAGATCCCAAGACACACCACTGAGCAGAGATCTGGGGCAGAAGAGAACGCCATTCAACACTCACGGCGAACACAGTGCAGACAGAACTGAATGTGAAGGGACGTCGGAGCTATAATTTTAATGAAAGACACCAGCCCGAGAGCACTGATTTCTAAACAGAGAACTGTGAAGTACAGTTGAGATTTTCCTCCCTTATCGCCTCATCTGAACTCCCCTGGTGTCAGTCAGCGGTGGCAGAGCGGCAATGGACCTTCCTCCCCCGAGCTGTTGGCAAAAATCAGCAAAGTCCTGACCCAAATGAAGCCCTGACCATTCTCTCCAGAACCTACTTCTCCCCCATAAAGGGATAAGGCCATGTCCTCTAAGAACGGTCTTCAGTTGGGCAAGAAGTGGATGTGTGAGAGACAGAATAGGCAGAGATCAAAAGGCCGAGGGCTGGACACAGCCATGGTCAGAGGAGAAGCCGATGGCAGGGCCCAGGTCAGGGTCGAGAACGTGTACGTGAGATGCGGTGTTGGGATGCCGCTTCCTGCAGCACGCCGGCCTGCTGGGCAGCTCAGGTCTGGAGGAGGCAGGAGTTTCCTCTCCACCTTAAGGAAGGGCCCGATCTGCAGTCTGTAAGCAAGGAGGGAGCTACTGTTTTACCCCCGAAGTTCCTTGCGGGCTGTGAGCATCGCTAAGTGGTTTTGCGGCCACCTGCACTGCAAGTGCTGAACTCCTTAATGCAAAATCGAATTGAGACGCGGGCCTTCGAACCTGGGCTTGACCGTGGACAGCTGGAGACATCCCCATGCTGGTGTCTAGGGCCCCGATGATGGCCAGCTCCTGAGCCAAGGACCAAGCGATGGCTGCCCATTGGTATGACCGGGGCTCTAGGGCTGGGATTGAGCTGCTCACTCTAAACCTTCCTAAGAAGATGATCAAGAATAACTAGGTCACTGTCACTGATGCAGAGATACAGCAGCACAGGGCAGAATGTAAGAACCGTAGCAGAACACCAGGTCCAAGACTCTTTCCTGCTTTTGAGCACAGCTGTATCCATGGGGCTTAGAACAGTGCCTGGCATGTAGGAGATGCCCAATAAATATTTGCTGAATCAAAACTAAACAAATAAATCCACGGCAGCTGTTTCAATAAAGATCCAATCCTCGACCACATGGAATCCTAAGTCAGAGTCTGGCAGCTGGCCACCCTTGGACTGAACACGGCCGGCTGCTGTGTTGGTTTGGACGGCTCCATGTTTTTTAAAAACGCGTAATTCGTGGCCAGTATTTAAAAACCAGGTGCTCTTACAGCAAAATTTGAATTTCTGGCTTCTGCTGAATTTGGTCTGACAACTTCGGGCCCACATCCCTCCGTAGCAACCAAGTCCAGGGAGCTGAGAAGCAGCTGCCCACTTCGAACAGGGCAAAGTCTGGCCAGCCCCCTGCCCACCTGTTAGTGTTTGCGACTCCCCCATTCTGACTGTGCAGTGTGACATCTCTGTTCCACTCTCGTGGCGGCTTCAGGCTGGTTGCTGGTTGACCTGGGACTCCTTAGGACTCTCTTGGACCCGCTCTGTGAAGACAGTCCCCCTGTGGGCAAGCGTGTCTCTCTCTTTGCAGGGAGCATGGCTTTGTTGGGTGCTCATCTTCTAAGTGGTTTATTAAGACTAGTCAGTCCACAGCAGCTGTGTGTTCGACTGTTCCCCGCCGACGACACCAGCACCTTCGCCTCCCTGTTGAAAGGTCAAGGTGCAGACCTTGCTCTCTCCCTCATCTGTCCCAAGTGATGGGGTGACCTCAACCCCATGGCACTACTGAGAACTGGGTTTGACACATCACAGAGTGCCCAACGGCTCCTGATTCACACAGGAAATGAGATGTCATGTCGTCTTCCAAGACATCCAGAGGGAGAAAAGAAGGGAGAGAAGGACGGAGGGAGAAGGGAAGGTCAGCTGGTCACTTTCTGAGCGCTTCCCACCGCCAGGAGCCTGCCGGTCACGCCTGACACCTTATCGCGATCGCTCCTCGCAACTAACCAGTAGGCACTGTTATCCCCATTTTCCAGAGAGAGAAGCTGAGGCTCTGAGAGGTTTCTTGACCGGCCCAAGGTCATTCAGCTAAGCAAGTAGTGAAACTAGAAGGCAGACTTAGGTCTTCTAACCAAAATCCTGGACTATTTCCACTGCCCCCTCCCCATTTGGGGGAACATAGGAAACAGCGTACTGAGGTCGGGATGGGGCCGTGAGCGGGCAGCAGATGACAGCTCAGCTCAGTGGAGGGGACGCTGGGAGGATCGGGGTCTGCCCAGGTAGCACAGAGATGCAGGCTGATGCCAGGTGGCAGCACCTTGGGCTAAGAATCCAAAGGGCAAACTAGCCCTGACTCGCCACTGATTACTTTGTAATGATAGGACGGTCACTCACCCTTCTTTGTCAGTAAAATGGAAATTCACTCACTTGTTCATTCACTCATTTGCAGTACAGCAAGGCAGTGAAATGAAAAGCACAGATCCCGAAACACGCTTCCTCGGGTTTGATCGTGGCCAAATCACTTTACTTCTATGCGACCCAGTTTCCCCACCTGTACAAGGACTGTTATAAACAGGATGACTGGCACATAGGGAGCGGGCCTAATAAATGTTAGCTTTCACTCATCAGTTAATGATCACGCCTTCACTCAGCAAGCACCGGAATCTCACCTGTTGAGTAGGTTCTGTGATCTCACTCAGAAGAAGTGAGTGTTGACCGGGGCTCCGAGGACACTCTCCTCGTTCTTCGACCCCTCTCCCCGCTCACTCTCTCTTTCTCTGGCTCTTCTCCCTCCCCCCAGGCCCTTCATGAATAACACTGGCCTCTGAGGCCATCTTGGGACTTGGGTTCTTCTGCTGTGGGACCCCATCTCGGGGCCACCCCAGCCCCTGCTTCTGGTCTTCCCAAACGGGCATCTGCATCCTTGAGTTCTCACTTCCCCCCTGGGCTGCATCTCCAGTGGGTTCTGAGCAGACAGCTGTAGGTTTCCTTTTTGGCATCAGAAAAGAATCGAGCTCCCAGTGGGCAGCAGCCGCCAACACGGCAAGCCAGCACGCCTCTGTTCTATCGTTGGCTTAGCTGCTACATCAACTCGAGGAAGTCATCTAATAGACTTTCCTCACTGTTCTCATTAAGGAAGTAGACTGCATGACTTCAGAGTTTTCTTTCTGTCTACATGATGTGAATCTCCTCGCCCAAACGATGGAGAATCTAACAGATCCAGGACATTCCAGGGGCAGAAACATGCACTTAACGTATATTATTTCACCACGCCCTACGAGGTGAGTTTTGCCTATAAAGAAAGTGAGTTGAGAAAGTGCAAGTCAAAACCACAATGAGATATCAGTCACGCGTGTTAGAATGGCTGCCATCAGAAAGATAAGAAATAACAAGTGTTGGCAAGGACACGGAGAAAAGAGAACCCATTACACTGGATAGGGATAAAACTTGCTGCAGCCACTATGGAAACTGGTATGGGGGGTTCCTCAAAAAATTAAAAACAGAACTACTATATGATCCTGCAATCCCACTTCTGGGTATATATCTGAAGGAAATGAAAACAGGATCTCGAAAAGATATCATCTACACTACCATGTTTAGCGAAGCATTATTGACAAAAGCCAAGATATGAAAACAGCCTAAGTGTCCATCAATGGACAAATGGATACACACACACAGATATATATGGATATACAAATGGATATATAGAGAGATGTACATATATACACACAATGGAATATTATTCGGCCGCGAAAAAGGACATCCTGCCATTTGCAACAACATGGTTGGATCTTGAGAACACTTTGCTCAGTGAAATAAGTCAGACAAGGAAAGACAAAGACTATATCATCCCACCTATATGTGGAATATAAAAAAGCTGAACTCATAGAAACAGGGAGTAGAATGGTGGTTACCAGGGCCTGGGGGATGGGGTAGGGAAAATTGTAAGACAGTGGTCAAAATCTACAAACTTCCAGCTATAGGACGAATTAATTCTAGAAATCTAATATACAGCTCAGTCACTGTAGTTAATAATAATGTATTATATACTTGAAAGTTGCTAAAAAATTAGATCTTAAATGTTCTCACTATAAAAAAAAATATTAATTATGTGACATGATGCGGGTGTTAGCTAATGCTACAGGGATAATCATTCTCAACATATAAGTATATCCAATCAACACATTGTACACTTAAACGTACACAACGTTCTGTGTCAATGATATCCTCAATAAAGCTGGAAAAAGAAAAAAACTGAGCTTAAAGATCAAGTAATACTGGTAAAAGGAGGCTATTGTATGCTGCGGAATAAATCGACTATTGCTTCTTTGCCTTAAATAATTTCCTGAAGTCGTTTAACTTGTTATTTTATAAATGGGACCACGTGTCTTCGAATGAATCTGTACCCAGTGTAACTGGCAACATTCCCAACTGGAACAATCCCCCTGTGAAGAACCGAAGGTGCATCTAAACCACGACATGCCCAGCTGGCAGGAGAGTCGGTACCTTCCCACCTGTGTGCATAACTGTTTTCTTGAAGAACACAACAATAAAACTCCCCGGCTATCACTGAAATACAAACAATCAGAAGCAGAAGAGTTCTTCTCACCTTTCTCAACCTGTTGGCCAGCCTGTGAGACTTGGGACAGAGACTTCCCCAGCATCTGCAGTCATTATTGGAAGCCAGCCTCAATCGGCTTTTGAGATTTTGCACGGCACTGCAAATTTGGGTAATCACGTTTGAGAGAGAGTATAATCGAGCTGATTTATCCACAATTATCTCCCCCTATTATCCTCCTTATTACCCCATTACTTGCGTGGAAATTTTTTACGTAATAGAGACATGCAGAAGGCAGCAGATCCCATAGTGAATGAAGGGCTTGGCTCTGTCCACTACAGGAGATGGCCCCAGGCGGGCTGACCTCAAGACAGGTAGGATAAAGGAGGGGCAAATGCACAGTGAGCCCCCGCTCTCCAAAGCCAGCAAGCTCCTCGGACCCTGCACTCACTTGGAAACACAATTACCAACCTCCCAGAGAGGCCTCTCGTGTCTGCTCATGGAGTAAACACTGCTCACCGCCACCAGGCACATCCCAAAGCAAGCGAAAAGCAAGAGTGGAAAATGGATCCATCGATGCCTTGACCTTTCATTCACTTCCCTATATTAATAATAATTTAATACCATTTATTAAATTACTATTAATTAAAAATACGATGTTATTTAAAACATCTAGCATTCACAAACCACGCACCGTTCTGGGCACTGTAAATGCACCATGTTTCAACCTCACAATTCCTGTGGGGTGTAACTAGTATTATCCCCATTTTACAGATGGTCAGACTGAGGGCTCTCTGATTCCACACAGAGCCCAGGCTCATATTTACTAAGGGGTCCTGCCTCATCAAGGGGAGGTGGAGGCAGAGGGGTCTGTGGTCGCACTGAGAGATCAGCTGATCTTTTAAAGGAGCATTGGGGAAGAAGCAAGAAAACTTTAAAGAAACTGAAAGCCACTCACAGATGGAATTGGGTGGGACCATCCTGATTTGAGGCTCACGAGAAGCTCACAGCTGGAAGCCCTGGTCTTAACTGGGCCACCAAGTGCCTCGCGACCTTGCAGATGGCATGTGCATCTTTCAACCTCGATATCTCCGTTTGTAGATGCTCGGGGCGGGCTCTAAGCAATATACCATTTAATGACTTTTAGGACTTGGAAAGCTTCTGAGAACAGAGCAGGAAGGCTCTGGAGCACTGGTTCTTGAGCCTGGATGCATATTACACTCACTCGAGGAACTTGGAAAAATGTCACTGCCCTTGCCTCCTACAGACCAATGAACCAGAACCTCGGGGCACCCAGGGCGGGCCCTGCCACTCTGCAGCAGCCTTCCGGAGAGACAGGCAGGAGGCCACGCGGGAGGTCCACAGGACAGATCTCTTCACTCTTTTTCACTTTTCCTGTTCTTTTTTCCGTTTTTTTTTTTCCCTCTGATTTTTCTTGACCTCATTTACTTCCCTGCTGAATGAATCGACAATGGTCATTTTTTAAAGTGTGGCCAGAAATCCACTGTCTCTGGCATTTCTGTGCACGCTTTGAGCTGCACCCAGAGCCCTCCCACCTCACGGAGGCTCAGTTCCTGAAGGAGACTCTTATCATGGTGAGCTAGGCCGGAGGGCAGTGCTCACTCTGTCTGTGCCACCCGTCCTGGGCTGAGACTGGCCTGGGCTGGCAGCAGGTCCCTAAGCCTCGGAGGGTCCCTACACCAAAGGGTAGCATCAAGACTAGGATCTGGGTTTGGGGAAGAGAGACAAGGGTGCCACTCCAGCCCTGACTTGGAGCCAGGCCCACCTCCAGAGCAGGTGCGGCATGTGGCAAACACTGCTGTGCCCGGAGGCTGTGCCAGGCACTGGGATGCAGAGTGAATGAGGCAGAGCTCTGCCCTCAGGCTGTTCGTGGCCCAGGGGGAAGGCACAGGCTTGCAAGCGGCAGCATTCGTTTCGTTCTGCTGCTGTAACAAATGACCACAAACGTAGTGGCTTCAACAACATGAGTGCTGGCAGCCAAAAGTCTGATGCGATCTCATTGGGCTAAGACCAGAGTGCCAGCAGAGCTGCGTTCCCTTCTGGGAGTTCTACGGGAGAATCCACTTCCTGGCCCTTTCAGCTTCTAGAGGCCGCCCTCACTGCTCGGCTTGTGGCCCCTCCATCTTCAAATGCCACCACAGGTCGAGTCCTGTTCACGCCGCGTCTCTCAGACCCCGTCTTCTGCCTCTTCTTCTACTTCTAAGGATTCATCTGATGCCAGCCAGATGGTGCAAGATCACCTCGCCACCTCCAGGCCAGCTGCTCTGCGACCTCAATTACATCTGCAAGCTGAATCCCCTTTGCCAGGTGAAATGACACACCCACAGGTTCCAGGGATGAGGATGTGGACCTCTCTGGGGGGGGACATTATTCTGCCACACCCTGGCCACTTCTGGAAATTGATTGGTTGCGATGATACACTGTTACATTAACAGAAGATTCTGTGCCCTCCCATTTCTGTGTTATTTATATTACATGCAAACCCGCTTAAGATAAAAAGGGACAAGAAAAAATCTCCAAAATGTTAGCAATAGTTACATCTGCTCGGTCACCATGACATCACACTTACCATTTCTTGCGTGGGACTCATTACCACTCAGATAGTTGCTTCCTGCTGGAGAGCTCCGCCAGGCCGGAAGCCGCATGAGAGCACAGCCCTCGCTGTGTCCCCGACCCCATCCCAGGGCCTGGAGCAGAGCCAAGCCCATGCGGTGAATACAGTGGACACTCACGGAGGACTCACAGTGTGCCCAGCACGTTCCGAGTGCTTTACACACATTAACTCAGTCCTCGTGAGACACCCCCCCGCCAGAGGACAGTGTTATTATTAAGCTCCACTGTATTATGAGCCAACTATGCCAGCCCACCTCTCTCAAAGTCACCCTCAGGGCACTCGAAAGGGCCTCCTGGCCCTGACGCTAATGGAGGCCGGTGCTGACTCCATGTCTTATCCTCAAACATTAATGGCTAATCTATTCCAGTTCCGACCTGGATAAAGACTCTTCCAGGAGAACACACAGATGAGGCTGAGACCCTGGCACAAGATCTGTCCTCACGGGAGGAGCAGGGGACGAGGCTCCATTCCTAGTCAGCACCAGGGGACACCTCTCCAGGGCCGAGGGCTAGGGCTGCAGGGACCCAGGGGAGTGATTCTGGGCAAGGAGAGGGAGAGTAGGGGTCTCCACTGGCCCAGCACGGTGGGAGGTACAAGGGCTCAGGAACCATGTGAATCTGGGTTAGGACCCTGGCTCTGCCCCTCGGAGCTGTGATCCTGGATGTGTGCCACCCACCCGGCCTGACTCGGGCTCAGAGACCACGCCCTCTGAACAGTGGGGACTGGAGGAGACGCACGGGGCAGCGGGGCCCTGGGCTGGCGTTGTCCTCACTGGTCCCGATTCCCGCTGTCCTCACTGGCCTCCCCTCATTCTAGCCGCAGTGGCCTGCCCTTCAACTTGCCGAGCATGCCCCACGTCAGGGATTTTTGTCAACGCTGTTCCTTCTACCTAGAATGTTTCTTCCCAGACACCTGCATGGCTCACCCCTCCCTTCTCTCAGGTCTCTGCTAAAACAGCATCTTGTCACAGGCTTTCTCGAACATTCTATAGAAAAGAGCAGCGCCCCACCCCAAACCAGCCCTCCCTTGCTTCCTCACCCATACAGTTTTTCTCCTACTGTTCATCACTATCCAATAGACTACACTTTTCCTTGTACACTGATTGTCAGTCTTTCTCAGCAGATTAGAACACAGGCTCCATGAGGACAAGGACTTTGTTTATTCACTGCTGTACTCCCGAGGGCTAGAGATCTGCCTGACATCTAACAGGTGCTCAGAGGAATTTATGGAGGAATGAATGACCACTCTCTATAATTTCAGAGAAAAGAACACACATATTTACTGATGTATCTCCTCTGATAAATGGTCTGTCGTCATATTTCTGGCTACAGAAGACAGGTAAAGAAAAATTATACCTTAAAGGATGACATTCACACATACACACACACATACACACAGAGACAACCGGGAAGGCCAAGTGCAGGCAGGATGACAAGGGCAGAGAGGCCTGGGTGCGGAACCCTCCCAGGAAGCATGAGGTTTGACTCCCTCCCCTCTGCCCTGACAACTGACTCTTAGGAAAAGCGTCACGCACGAGCTACACTCTCTGTGTGGGAATTCTCAGTCTCATTTGTTTTCGTGGAAATGCTCAGCTTATCTGGACAACAGATTTCTGACCCCCTCACCCAGGAGCGGAGAACTTGAAAGCAGACGAGAACACCAGTCATCTTTCGTCAAGTGGGCGCACTGCGTCAAGTGCTTTACAGAACTGAAGACTCATCCTACAGTTCACAGCTGAGGTTCAGGGATGGTAAGCGACTGGACCACAGTTCCACAGCCAGTAAGTGGCAGCCGGAACTCGAACCCAGGACTGCCTGACTCCTGGTCGCTGAGGTCCCTCCATCACCCCACACAGCCTTGAGGCTCACAGAAGACCAATGTCTGCGTGTCAACAACACAGACGTGCCTGGCCACTTGCTGTCCCGGGGCGGGAGGGGTGGAGTCTCCATCACCAGAGTGGGTGGTACACTGAGGCAGTGAAGGGTCAGATGCTGACCCAAAAGCACTGACGGAGGAGGCAGAAGGGACCCTACAAGGCAGGCACAAAGTCCGTGGCCACTGAATGCCCACACTTAGGTGCTGGAGGGGTGCTGCTGTTCTACCAAGCAGCAGACTTGGTAGAACACAGCATCGGAGGCCTTTAGCGCAGGAACAGACTTTAGTTATCAGCTACTTACTAGCTGGGTCTAACCAGCAAGGTCTCAAATGTCCACATCTGCTTAAGAGAGATGAGCACCAAGCCCTCTTGGGAGGACCAGTTACGCAGTGTCTGATGCCCAGGGAGAGTCTGGGAGGCATTAGCTGTTGATGTCGTGGTTGTTATTACTAGCTTTCAACACCTCTGTTTCCAATTGAAAAATCATCCCCACAATTCAGCATTCAAGGTTAATGGGAGACTCCCACCAAGCAGGCAGCCTGTACCTGGCTGGACAGGTCCAATTTTAAAAGCTCTTCTGTTCAAGAAAGAGGGTCATCCCTTCTCCCTGCCATCCCCAGTGATGCCCTGGAACCGCCAGCATGGTCCACGCCCTCCTTTTTTGTCAATCTATACCTGAAATACGTATTGTCTGGCTAAGCATCTGCAACTCCATCACCCGTTCCCCAAAGGACAAGGTCTGCAGACCTATCACACCACCTGGTGGTGACGGGTTTACAGGATCCAGTGGTGTGGGGTCCAGAACCCTACGCCATACTCCAGGAAGGGACATCCCACCAACCGGGACGTCCACTGGGCATCAGCTGTGTGCTGGCCATGGCATCACTGCTCAGGGCAGAGCAGCTAACAAGGCAGATACAGCCCCACCTTTCAGGGGTCCTGGGTCCAAAGCGGAAGATGGACAATCACACAGATGATGGCCACATCGTTTGGTGAGCACTGTAATGGCAGAGAAGGGTACTTTCTGAGCACGTAGGAGAGCATAACTCACTCCATCTTGCAGGCTCGGAGAAGGCTTCCTGGAAAAAGCAAGAGCTCAGCTGGAGCTTGAACACCAATATGACATGGGTGAGGGTGGGAGAGAGAGGGGCGGTGGGAGGAGGGCTCCAGGGAGGAGATGCTCTGAGGCAGCTTAGCATCCTTTAGATCTGCGGGTCCTACTGCAGCTAACTGTGTATAAAGCATAGTTAATTTTTAAAATTACCATCTCGGAAACCCATAGGGCTCACTGTGCACAAACTGCCTTCGAGCCAGACCTCTCCCATTGCTGGCGACTGCTGCTGACTCTGCTGGAGTGAGCTGCAGGACTTCACATGTAATTCTGTTAGGGTTACCTTGTTAGTTTCAGACCCATCATTCCTGCCAAGATTTTTATGAATCTTGATTCTATTATCCTACAGATTAGCTTTCCTTCCCGGTTTTGTGTCATTGGCAAATTTGATAAGCCTGCTTCCTATGTCTTTATCCGAGTTGCTGATAAAAACCTTGGACAGAGAAGGTCAGATGCAGAGTTCTGGGGCATGGCCCCAGACACCATCCCCTCAGCTGTGCCCCAGAAGCACAGCCGTCGCCAGTACGCTCTGGATATTTTCTATAAGTAAGCTCAAATTACTGTATTCGCCAGAAGATATTCTCCTGTTTTACTCGAGGGAGGCACAGACTCAGTAACAAGAATTGTAGCATCTCACTTATCTAGAATTCAAGTATCAACCCCATCCCCCTATGAGAACGAGCCAGCAACCAAAAAAAAGCCTCTGAGCATGGAGAACACTCAAGCATTTAAACACGGAGAGCCTTGCCGACCTCCAAGCTAAACCTATTAACTCTTCCTTTATGCACAATGTTTATGAGGTGGCGATCTCCTTTCAAGGCCTTGGCAGGTTAGCAACTGAAAATTAAAAGTGGAAACATAACTTGCTTTAACTAAGCAGACTGTCGCCTTTCAAGAAGAAAGAAAAATGTTAAACCAACAAAAAAAAATTAAAAAAAAAAAAACAATCATTAAAATTGTGTTAGTACATGGGAAAGGGCCCTTACACCTCAGCACACCAGGAGGAATCACGGGACCACCTGAGGGCCACTGGCCGCCAGCAATAGCTTAAATTTTGTCGGGCATTCTTTGTTTTAGAATAAAGATAATACTGTTTTAAGTGCATGATACTATGAGTATCACTGACGTGTGGGCAACATCTGTTCATTCGGCAAACCTGTCCTGCACACTGAGATGCACAGGTGTGGTGGAAACGGTGGGGCAGAGGGAAGGCACTGCTGGACGGCGGCGACCCCCACAGGCAAGGTCCCTGCACTCACAGAGCTTACAACCTGCTGGGCGGGGTGCCGGTAAACAAGAATGCCAATAAATAATGGATAGCACCATTTCAAATTAAAATAAGTGCTACCAAAATAAATAAATAAAATAAAACAGGGCAAGATGATAATGCGACAGGGTGGTGTGTGGCACGCTGAACAGAACGTTCACTGAAGGCTTCTCCAGCAAGCGATGTTGGAGCAGGAATGAGGAAGAGAACCAGCCAGACCACGTACTGCACGAGAGGAGGAATGTAGACTGGTAGAATCTTTCCGGGGGCTTTTTGGCGAAAGCAGAGGGGAAAAAAATGCTTTGACTCAGAAATTCCTCAACCAAGAATTACGCCTAAGAATATCATCGGCGATGTGCAAGCGACGCGTGAGCCGGCGTGTTCAATCCAGCATTGTCTACATCACCTGTAAACCAGAGAGAGACACCCTTCTAGAGCCCAACACCAGCGGCAGACTGTATGAAGATGCTTGCCTTTATTGAATGAACTGTGTTGCAGTTGTAGGGGAGAAAAAAACAATTTTCCCTTCACCCTTCTGAGTGCTTAACTAGGACTACTATAACAGAAGACAGATTAACGATAGAAAAACAGAAATTGATTAACATGTATACCTCCTGCATACATGGAAGATACTCAAGAGAAAACGAATAACTCAAAGCGGTGGCTTAGAACTCCGGCTTATACAGCATCCCCAATAAAGAACAATAATTTATGGGCAAATGACAGTACATAGGAAAGGAGTTTGGGGCTTCCAAAGGCAGCAAACTGCGGGAAAGTCAACACATGGAAGGGAACTAACAGCACAGAAAAACTAGCTGAGGTTCGTTATGTAGATTCCTCTGGAGCCACCTCTAGGCTGGAGGTAACACTGTCTCCAATAACCAACCTCTGTCCTTCCTGGTAGAAAGGGAAGGAGGGACACTCTTGCAAACTTATACCCTGCTTTGAGGCAAATAGGGAGAATGCACAGAGCTCTCGCTGCATCTGCCTCCTCTCTACTGCTCTCAGCTCAAAATAATCTTTATGCCAAAGCGGCATATTTTGGGGTAGTATATTCTGCCACCTTCCACAGCTTTAAAGAAAAGCGAGTTGGGGAAGAATGTTTATTGGCATAGAAAGATGTTGAGGGTGCAATGCCAAGTGACAAAGACAGCTTACAAAATTTTATTTCAGATGCGGCATACCTTATGCACAGAGCAAGTATTATGCATTATGGCAGAGGGAGGAAAAAACCTAAAATAATACAAATCAAAATGTTAACTATGGCTTTCTCTGGGTAATAGATCATAAATAATTTCATTTTCTTTCAATGTTTCTCTTTGTATTGTATAAGTTTCCTGTACCATCTATATTTTTTTTCGTAATTTAAAAAAATCGCTTATTTAAAATAAAAGAATTCTAGCAAATATAACTTGTTTAAGCTGTACTTATGGATGAATAAGCTTCAGCTTGGAGGTAATGCAGCCACATGAAACAGCTCACCCCCTGGGAAGAGATGCAGAGCAACAGGGCATGAGCTGTGCACCTGGAGACACAGGCCTGACTCCACTACGGACCCCTCAAGAAAAGGTTGTGGACAGAGGCTCTAAGGTGGATGGAGATCTGGCAAACCATTGTGTGTGTCTGGACATTTAATCAAATACACACGTGGCCACACTCCCCTACTGTCCCCTGCTCAGTCCTACCCCGCAGAGCCTCTAAATAACAGACCCCAATGTGGGCAGGCCAGGGGACACCCTTCCCTTCCTGGGGAGCTCACAGGGTGGCAAACCCACGGGGTAGTTCAATGCAATGTCTGGCCTTTTCTTCACTGCATTTCTCCCTGGGGATGAAAAGTTGTCTTCCTTGAGTGACCCGTGCCTACCCACGACTTTTCCTCTGGGCTTCCTTGTATGTCTGAGGGACAGGCCTTGACCTCTGACTTCCTGTATGCAGGCCCAGGAGAGGCCAACTGGGAAGCTCCTTCTTCCAGTAGGCAGATGTGTGATCTGAGGTCACCTCACCACGGCTCTCTCATTCCTTCCATATTTCCCGAGCATCTACTATGTTCCAGGCACCTATCAGAGGTGGAAGGGACACCAGTGAACACAAAAGTCAAGAGCTCTCTTCTCCAGAAGCCCGTAATCAAGTGAGGTAGATGCTTTCATGACCCAAGGCCGTACAGAGAAATCATACCCGGCCTATTTCTATGTGACATTGATTTGTACTCAGGACTTAACTCCATTCAGCATGAAAAGAGCCTGGCTCGGCCCAGAGTGAGATCTGCCTTCCACGGTAGGCACAGGCTTATGATTTCCAGCACAGCCCGTAGAAAAACCCAGTGATTTTGCACTTGATCTTAGCCCAAAGATCTGAGAAGTGATCCACAGTGATTTTTAAAACACCTCAGAAACAAACAAACAAAAAAAACTGACATTGAGAACACTTCTTTCTGGAGTACAACCTTCACAAAGTTCTTTTCTCCTCTTCTTTTTCAAACTAGAAATAATTACATTTCATCCCAAAATTATTTGACATACTGTTCGATTCTCTGAGAAGGAAAAAGAAAAACTCTATGGCAATAATTCTGAGTGCCGACACAGCAATAGAGAGTTTTTTTTAAAAAAAAAAAGGCACCGTTCTCCTGGATTAATTCAAAGCAGACATCTCACAGTCTTGAGAGGTAAATGAAAACCATGATCCATACTTTAGGCATAAAGCACACAGATAATTAACCGAGCTTCATCTGAGGCTCGATGCTTCTTACGCTGGCTATTCTAAGGCAGGCACTGTTTTCCAACAAAGCCAGCTGCCATCAGAGAGAGGTTCCACTTGTTCAGTAAAGAAACGACGATTATGGTGACCTAAAAACAGATAATTTTTATAAACAAGTGACTCTCACAGGCAAGACAAGGTCAGGATAACAAGAGGGACGTGGAGAGAAGGGCACAAAAAAAGACATTTCGCTCTAAAGACAGGACAAGAAAGGCAGAGCAAGTTCTAGATGAGCAGCAGCGAGGGCGATGGTAACGGCTTACGTCTGCGGCTTGCTCCCTGCACGTCAGCATTCACTGCCATGCCAGCATGACAGGTTCCAGAAGGCGTTATCATTATCCCCACTTTGCAGATTCACAGACTGAGAAAGGAGAGGACGAAGTGACCCAAGCAGAGGTGGAGACAGCGTTGGATGCCACGCAGTCTGGCTCCAGATCCTGAGAATCTCAGCGCTAGACTTGACCGCATCGGACTATATAAGTTCGTTAGGACCAAGATCCACACCAGGCACAGCGAGCAGGAGACCAGCATGTGGGCGGCTTGAGACAAAGATATTCCCCCCACCCAGCTGCAGCAACAGGGCGCCGGGAACAAACGACCACAGACAGTTCACTTCCTCCTGTCCTTCAGTCTCTCCCCCACCCGTAAAGTGAGAGAACAGCCTTTACGTCATGGTGGTGTTTAGAGAGTCGATGAGCTAGTCGCACACAAAGCATAAGAATCTCACCTGGCACGGAGTGAGCACACGAAGAGAAAGAAGCTGCTGTTGCTGATGGAAAAGCAGTTCTCAGGGCAGGCCCCGCGGCTGCAGTGCCCACAGCAAGGTCTACAGTGAGGAGGGCGCGGCTGGCCCGAGAGAAGCTGCTCCTGTGTCCTCCACTCCAGCCTGTCTCCCTACTCTGTGCACTGCCATTCTTCCCATCCGAGCCCCCAATTCCACTGCGCCCCCATAACTCCTGGCAAGTCCTCTTGCACTGGCAACTCTCCATGCCAGAAAGACTAAGCTGACTGCATCTCAATCTCCGAGGACCCAAGGCAGGCATCTGACATCATTTATCTCTATGTTGTCATGGTCTGGCCCAATGGGACATAGCCAATGCACATCTGAGACTGCAGGAGTGAAGGCATGGACGTGATTTTGACACCATCTTACATGAGGGGAGTGGACTCTCTGTGCTGACATGTCATCCAGTTCTGCTCCCAAGACGAGGGAACTGAACAAAAGTAATGTGTCACCATCTGCAGATATTTGGCCCCAAATACAAGTATTCCCAGTGTGACGTGTGGTGCCCTTCAGTTTTCAAAGCCGGTCTTTGTGGAGAAAACGCCTCCAGAAACATCCACCCTGAACTTCAGGTCCCATCTCTTTCCTGACACTTAAAACAAAATCCACAGAAAGCCTCAGGTCAGAGACGGCTTGAAGAGAAGACACCACCCTCAGGCATGGCTCGCTTGTCATGTTCCATGGGGCTGCGGGCACGTCCTTCTCATACATCTCACAGAAGAGTGATGAATACATGGAGGGAAATGGTCAGGACTTCCTTCTTCCCAGCTTCTTTGACACATAATTTCCACTACGTATGTTTAAGGTACACAACGTGTCGGTTTGACACACTTGTAGACTGTAAAACGATTTCCCCCATAGCGTTAGCACCCCCGCCATGTCACATTTCTCTGTCGTGATGAGAACACTGAAGATTTACTCTCTTAGCGGCTTTCAAATATACAACATGGTATTCTTAGTTATAAACCCATGCGGTCCATTAGATCTCCAGAAACCTTATAGCTGGAAGTGGTGGGGAAAATAGGGAGACGCTGGTCAAAAGACTTCTTTTTGAGCGAGAGTTTGTTTTGATAAAAAGCAGTTCTCCCAATTAGCTACCGCCGAGGCTGTCTACAAACAGCTGCATTCAAATGATCCCAATAAGACGGGGAAAGAACAAACTCGAATGTGTCAAACTTATGCCCTCTTAGGGGCAGAGGGAGTCACGTGATAAGGCAGCCTGTGGGGCCAAGAGTCAAGAGACAGAGGTTTGGGTCTCAGCTCTGCGGCTGAACAACAAAAAGGAATTGAGGAAGACCCTCTGTTAACAATAGGAATAATAATTATTATTACACATATATAATTATTACTGTATATTAGATATTATGTATATACATATATATAATATGTATAATATGTATAATAATATATATGACTAGTCTCATCCATCTCAGTCATATATATATATTATATATTATTATATATATGACTGAGATGGATGAGACTACGCCTAGAGACTCTCCCAGGTCAGACACTGGGTATAATAGAATTTATTTGATGGTGCCTTCCGGTAAAATGTCAATGTTCCATTCGTTCAGTGTGTGTCCATCCCCATGATGTTAACTGAAGTTGTCAGGGTCATTTAATTATCAGAAAGCCTCAGTACCAGTCCCTTCTCTTCCCTTCTCCACCCAAATGTGATGTAAATTGTTCCAACACATAAAACGCTCAATTTAAAATTTCCACTGAAAGCACTTTCATTTTACTTATTAACAGAATGACACTGGGTGAGTTCTTTAACCTCTC
>NW_024344377.1:2887145-3045418 GCF_902729225.1 Pteropus medius
CATTTCAAATTAAAATAAGTGCTACCAAAATAAATAAATAAAATAAAACAGGGCAAGATGATAATGCGACAGGGTGGTGTGTGGCACGCTGAACAGAACGTTCACTGAAGGCTTCTCCAGCAAGCGATGTTGGAGCAGGAATGAGGAAGAGAACCAGCCAGACCACGTACTGCACGAGAGGAGGAATGTAGACTGGTAGAATCTTTCCGGGGGCTTTTTGGCGAAAGCAGAGGGGAAAAAAATGCTTTGACTCAGAAATTCCTCAACCAAGAATTACGCCTAAGAATATCATCGGCGATGTGCAAGCGACGCGTGAGCCGGCGTGTTCAATCCAGCATTGTCTACATCACCTGTAAACCAGAGAGAGACACCCTTCTAGAGCCCAACACCAGCGGCAGACTGTATGAAGATGCTTGCCTTTATTGAATGAACTGTGTTGCAGTTGTAGGGGAGAAAAAAACAATTTTCCCTTCACCCTTCTGAGTGCTTAACTAGGACTACTATAACAGAAGACAGATTAACGATAGAAAAACAGAAATTGATTAACATGTATACCTCCTGCATACATGGAAGATACTCAAGAGAAAACGAATAACTCAAAGCGGTGGCTTAGAACTCCGGCTTATACAGCATCCCCAATAAAGAACAATAATTTATGGGCAAATGACAGTACATAGGAAAGGAGTTTGGGGCTTCCAAAGGCAGCAAACTGCGGGAAAGTCAACACATGGAAGGGAACTAACAGCACAGAAAAACTAGCTGAGGTTCGTTATGTAGGTTCCTCTGGAGCCACCTCTAGGCTGGAGGCAACACTGTCTCCAATAACCAACCTCTGTCCTTCCTGGTAGAAAGGGAAGGAGGGACACTCTTGCAAACTTATACCCTGCTTTGAGGCAAATAGGGAGAATGCACAGAGCTCTCGCTGCATCTGCCTCCTCTCTACTGCTCTCAGCTCAAAATAATCTTTATGCCAAAGCGGCATATTTTGGGGTAGTATATTCTGCCACCTTCCACAGCTTTAAAGAAAAGCGAGTTGGGGAAGAATGTTTATTGGCATAGAAAGATGTTGAGGGTGCAATGCCAAGTGACAAAGACAGCTTACAAAATTTTATTTCAGATGCGGCATACCTTATGCACAGAGCAAGTATTATGCATTATGGCAGAGGGAGGAAAAAACCTAAAATAATACAAATCAAAATGTTAACTATGGCTTTCTCTGGGTAATAGATCATAAATAATTTCATTTTCTTTCAATGTTTCTCTTTGTATTGTATAAGTTTCCTGTACCATCTATATTTTTTTTCGTAATTTAAAAAAATCGCTTATTTAAAATAAAAGAATTCTAGCAAATATAACTTGTTTAAGCTGTACTTATGGATGAATAAGCTTCAGCTTGGAGGTAATGCAGCCACATGAAACAGCTCACCCCCTGGGAAGAGATGCAGAGCAACGGGGCATGAGCTGTGCACCTGGAGACACAGGCCTGACTCCACTACAGACCCCTCAAGAAAAGGTTTTGGACAGTCAGCTGTTGTCAGGGGCTGTAAGGTGGATGGAGATCTGGCAAACCATTGTGTGTGTCTGGACATTTAATCAAATACACACATGGCCACACTCCCCTACTGTCCCCTGCTCAGTCCTACCCCGCAGAGCCTCTAAATAACAGACCCCAATGTGGGCAGGCCAGGGGACACCCCTCCCTTCCTGGGGAGCTCACAGGGTGGCAAACCTATGGGGTAGTTCAATGCAATGTCTGGCCTTTTCTTCACTGCATGTCTCCCTGGGGATGAAAAGTTGTCTTCCTTGAGTGACCCGTGCCTACCCACGACTTTTCCTCTGGGCTTCCTCGTATGTCTGAAGGACAGGCCTTGACCCCTGACTTCCTGTATGCAGGCCCAGGAGAGCCCAGCTGGGAATCTCCTTCTTCCAGTGGGCAGATGTGTGATCTGAGGTCACCTCACCACGGCTCTCTCATTCCTTCCATATTTCCCGAGCATCTACTATGTTCCAGGCACCTATCAGAGGTGGAAGGGACAGCACTGAACACAAAAGTCAGGAGCTCTCTTCTCCAGAAGCCCGTAATCAAGTGAGGTAGATGCTTTCATGACCCAAGGCCGCACAGAGAAATCATACCCGGCCTATTTCTATGTGACATTGATTTGTACTCAGGACTTGACTCCGTTCAGCATGAAAATTGCCGGGCTCGGCCCAGAGTGAGATCTGCCTTCCACGGTAGGCACAGGCTTATGATTTCCAGCACAGCCCGTAGAAAACCCAGTGATTTTGCACTTGATCTTAGCCCAATGATCTGAGAAGTGATCCACAGTGATTTTTAAAACACCTCAGAAACAAACAAACAAAAAAAACTGACATTGAGAACACTTCTTTCTGGAGCACAACCTTCACAAAGTTCTTTTCTACTCTTCTTTTTCAAACTAGAAATAATTACATTTCATCCCAAAATTATTTGACATACTGTTCGATTCTCTGAGAAGGAAAAAGAAAAACTCTATGGCAATAATTCTGAGTGCCGACACAGCAATAGAGAGTTTTTTTTAAAAAAAAAAAGGCACCGTTCTCCTGGATTAATTCAAAGCAGACATCTCACAGTCTTGAGAGGTAAATGAAAACCATGATCCATACTTTAGGCATAAAGCACACAGATAATTAACCGAGCTTCATCTGAGGCTCGATGCTTCTTACGCTGGCTATTCTAAGGCAGGCACTGTTTTCCAACAAAGCCAGCTGCCATCAGAGAGAGGTTCCACTTGTTCAGTAAAGAAACGACGATTATGGTGACCTAAAAACAGATAATTTTTATAAACAAGTGACTCTCACAGGCAAGACAAGGTCAGGATAACAAGAGGGACGTGGAGAGAAGGGCACAAAAAAAGACATTTCGCTCTAAAGACAGGACAAGAAAGGCAGAGCAAGTTCTAGATGAGCAGCAGCGAGGGCGATGGTAACGGCTTACGTCTGCGGCTTGCTCCCTGCACGTCAGCATTCACTGCCATGCCAGCATGACAGGTTCCAGAAGGCGTTATCATTATCCCCACTTTGCAGATTCACAGACTGAGAAAGGAGAGGACGAAGTGACCCAAGCAGAGGTGGAGACAGCGTTGGATGCCACGCAGTCTGGCTCCAGATCCTGAGAATCTCAGCGCTAGACTTGACCGCATCGGACTATATAAGTTCGTTAGGACCAAGATCCACACCAGGCACAGCGAGCAGGAGACCAGCATGTGGGCGGCTTGAGACAAAGATATTCCCCCCACCCAGCTGCAGCAACAGGGCGCCGGGAACAAACGACCACAGACAGTTCACTTCCTCCTGTCCTTCAGTCTCTCCCCCACCCGTAAAGTGAGAGAACAGCCTTTACGTCATGGTGGTGTTTAGAGAGTCGATGAGCTAGTCGCACACAAAGCATAAGAATCTCACCTGGCACGGAGTGAGCACACGAAGAGAAAGAAGCTGCTGTTGCTGATGGAAAAGCAGTTCTCAGGGCAGGCCCCGCGGCTGCAGTGCCCACAGCAAGGTCTACAGTGAGGAGGGCGCGGCTGGCCCGAGAGAAGCTGCTCCTGTGTCCTCCACTCCAGCCTGTCTCCCTACTCTGTGCACTGCCATTCTTCCCATCCGAGCCCCCAATTCCACTGCGCCCCCATAACTCCTGGCAAGTCCTCTTGCACTGGCAACTCTCCATGCCAGAAAGACTAAGCTGGCTGCATCTCAATCTCCGAGGACCCAAGGCAGGCATCTGACATCATTTATCTCTATGTTGTCATGGTCTGGCCCAATGGGACACAGCCAATGCACATCTGAGACTGCAGGAGTGAAGGCATGGACGTGATTTTGACACCATCTTACATGAGGGGCGTGGACTCTCTGTGCTGACATGTCATCCAGTTCTGCTCCCAAGACGAGGGAACTGAACAAAAGTAGTGTGTCACCATCTGTAGATATTTGGCCCCAAATACAAGTATTCCCAGTGTGACGTGTGGTGCCCTTCAGTTTTCAAAACCGGTCTTTGTGGAGAAAACGCCTCCAGAAACATCCACCCTGAACTTCAGGTCCCATCTCTTTCCTGACACTTAAAACAAAATCCACAGAAAGCCTCAGGTCAGAGAAGGCTTGAAGAGAAGACACCACCCTCAGGCATGGCTCGCTTGTCACGTTCCATGGGGCTGCGGGCACGTCCTTCTCATACATCTCACAGAAGAGTGATGAATACATGGAGGGAAATGGTCAGGACTTCCTTCTTCTCAGCTTCTTTGACACATAATTTCCACTACGTATGTTTAAGGTACACAGCGTGTCGCTTTGACACACTTGTAGACTGTAAAACGATTTCCCCCATAGCGTTAGCACCCCCGCCATGTCACATTTCTCTGTCGTGATGAGAACACTGAAGATTTACTCTCTTAGCGGCTTTCAAATATACAACATGGTATTCTTAGTTATAAACCCATGCGGTCCATTAGATCTCCAGAAACCTTATAGCTGGAAGTGGTGGGGAAAATAGGGAGACGCTGGTCAAAAGACTTCTTTTTGAGCGAGAGTTTGTTTTGATAAAAAGCAGTTCTCCCAATTAGCTACCCCCGAGGCTGTCTACAAACAGCTGCATTCAAATGATCCCAATAAGACGGGGAAAGAACAAACTCGAATGTGTCAAACTTATGCCCTATTAGGGGCAGAGGGAGTCACGTGATAAGGCAGCCTGTGAGGCCAAGAGTCAAGAGACAGAGGTTTGGGTCTCAGCTCTGCTGCTGAACAACAAAAAGGAATTGAGGAAGACCCTCTGTTAACAATAGGAATAATAATTATTATTACACATATATAATTATTACTGTATATTATAATATATATAATAATATATATTATATATATTATATAATATATATAATATATATAATATGTATAATAATATTATATAATAATATAATATGTATAATAATATATATGACTGAGGAGTCTCATCCATCTCAGTCATATATATATATATATATAATATATTATATATACATATTATATTATATATATTATATATAATATAATATGTATATATATGTATATATAATATTATATACATATTATATATATAATATGTATATATAATATATACATATTATATATATATATGACTGAGATGGATGAGACTCCTCAGTCATATATATATTATTATATATATGACTGAGATGGATGAGACTACGCCTAGAGACTCTCCCAGGTCAGACACTGGGTATAATAGAATTTATTTGATGGTGCCTTCCGGTAAAATGTCAATGTTCCATTCGTTCAGTGTGTGTCCATCCCCATGATGTTAACTGAAGTTGTCAGGGTCATTTAATTATCAGAAAGCCTCAGTACCAGTCCCTTCTCTTCCCTTCTCCACCCAAATGTGATGTAAATTGTTCCAACACATAAAACGCTCAATTTAAAATTTCCACTGAAAGCACTTTCATTTTACTTATTAACAGAATGACACTGGGTGAGTTCTTTAACCTCTCTAAGCCTTGGATTTCTCAACCAAAAACATGAATTATAAAATTCCTACCTCATAGGACTGCTTAAAGATTTAAGTTGTAAATTGCTTTAGCACACTGCCTGGCATACAGAAAGTACTTAATAAATATTAGTTATTACTATCATTATTATCATTATCATCACTGTTATCATCATCATCATCATCATCATCACCATCATCACTGAAGCCAAATAATCCCAGTTTGCTACTATTAGCAAATAGTAAAAGAATCATTTGTGTCAGGAAAAATCAAAGCAAAATATTTCTATTTCATGTGGGTTTTTTTTTTATAAATAAGGTATTCATACATTAAAAGTCTAATATAATATGTTCTCATTACATAACTGAAGATCTTTCCAATGGTCCACAAGACTGAATTAAAGCACAATACATCCAGGGACTAAATATTTCCATCTTAAAAATAAATAAATAAATGTGGAACTTCTTTATAACTCTATCAGTATTATATACATTTATTCAGGGCTGATATGGTCATACAAAATATCATAGAAAAGCAAATTCTGAGTCAAGTCATGAAAATAGGCAGGAGGTTAGGTAGACAAAGAGGCCACTTGAATAATGACTCAGAAACCATAAAAATATTCATGGGTGAATAATCAATAGACCTTTAAAATATAATTGTATATATAAAAATATAAACATTGTATCAAAGAAAACTTTGAAAAATCTTTTGAAAGACACATCCAGTTTTAGAGGGCTGATTGAACCCATACATTTTGTCTCTCTTCCTTCTTAAAACACCACTGAAAAGAATAAAAACATAAACAAATCAATAGCCAGGCTAAAAAGCCTCAAGGGTGCCAGCCAGCAAAGCAGAATAGCGGGGAAGTTATGGGGGGAAGAAAAGCAGATGGGAATAAAATACAACAAAAAAGATACCTCCCTGGAAAGGGTTTATCTAGAGAGGAGAAACCCAAAACACTGTGGACAAACTTCCTTCAAATCATCGGCTAACACAGAAATTGCATCAAAAAGGACAAGACTCCAAGGACCCCAATGGAAATCACAGCCACAGTTTAAAGAATGAAACAGGATTTCAGCAGCTACCCGATGCTAGGAGATAAGAGTTTTGAGTGGAGATTTCTCCAAGTTAGACTTTCTACTAAAGCCTCAGTAAAAAGAGCCAAATCCTAGGAGTAAAAGACACATCCCAGGACCAAAGGATTACACCTTACAATCAAGGGGAAAAACCAAAACAGACTTAACCAAACATATCCTGGAACCAAGGTTCTAAGGATTAAGGTGACTCAGCAGTGAATTAATTGCATGCAAGAACAAAATTCAACACTCTTTTAAAGAACAATAACAACCCAGAATCTCTAAAATGTATGATGTACATGTACCATGCCCAACATACAATGAACTCCTACTACACATACCCAAAATCAACAGGAATAAAACAGAACTATGGATCATCCAATGTTAAAATTAGCAGATGACTATCATAAATATGTTAAAAGATTACAAGGAACAATGAAGAGAATAGGTGAACTGGTAGAAAACATCAACAAAGAAACTAAAATGCTAAAAAAAAAAAAAAAAAACAGAAATTCTAGAACTGAGAAAAAAAATGAACATCTGAAAATAAAACTTTTACTGTATAGGTTTAGCAGCAGAATAGACACAGTAGAATAAAGAACTGGTGAATCCGAAGATAAGTCAAAAGAAATTATATTAAACTGAGAGACAGAGAGAGAAAAGACCTGTGGAACAAGATCAGACTGTCTAACATATGTAAATTGAAGAACCAGGAAAAGAGAGAGACAATGTGGCAGAAGAAATATTTGAAAAAAATTTTTTTCTTAAGAATATTTAATTGATGAAATACATCAAAACATAGCTCCAAGAATCTCCATGAACTCAAACAGGAAAACTCAAAGAAGACCAACCCAGACATGTCAGAGTCAAACCGCTGAAAACCAAAGATGAAGAGAAAAATCTTAAAAAGAGCCCAGCGGAAAAGTTCATGACATTGAGGAAAGCAACAATAACAATGGCTGCTGACTTCTCCTCAGAAATGATGGAATCGACAAGATAATTCAAAGCCATCTCTAAAGTGCTGAAAGAAAACTGACAACCTAGTGTTCTACGTCCAACAAAAATATCTTTCAGAAGTAAAGGTAAAATAAAGACAACCCAATAAAACAAAAGTGAAGAGATTGGCCAGACTGAATAAGAGTAAAAGGTTAAACCAAATGCTGTTTATAAGAGACACACATTAAACGCAGAAATATAGATAGGTTAAAGTAAAAGGTAGTAAAAATATATTTTGGGCAGAAATTAATCTCAAGAAAGATAATGCAGCTATACATTAATATTAAATAAAGTAGAATTCAAGAGAAGGAACATCAACACAAAGATGGAAACTTAATAATGATAAGAGGTTCATCAGAGGGAGAATTAAAAATTCTTAAAATTTAATAACACTAACAGGAAATATAGGAATTTTGACTTCCAAATCATCACCAAAGGAAATAAAGAAGGGTAGCAAAAAAAAAAAAAAAAAGTGATCTATTTAGTTAAAAGCAAGAAACAAGAGGGAAAAGACCTTAAAATGAAGTGCCACCCACAGAAAACTAAGTTGGCAGCAATGACAAAAATATTAGTATCACCAAAAAGAAGCGAATGCTTCAATTACCCTAGTTTGACAGAGGTAGTATAATCTTCACCTTAAAAATTACAAATTAAAAAGAAAAAAATAAATAAAAGAGTGAGAAGATAGAGGGTTTGAAGAGCACAGCTAACTTGCTTTAGTATATTTAGAGCTTTGCACCCACCAAACAGAAACTATTATGTTCAAGCTATTTTGTAAATTGACAAAAAGTTGACTATGTGTGTGGCCATACAGAGAATCAGAACGAATAACAAAACACAGAAATCACATAAGCCGAAGTCTCTGATCTCGATTCAATGAAACTATTTTCGCACTGTCTTTATCCCTATATTTAAGATGAGGGAATTGAAGTGCAAAACTATGAAGCAGCCTGCCCAAGTTCACACAGCTGGTAAACCGCAGATTAGTATATTGAACACAAGCATCCTGGCTCTGGAGCCTGCAGTCTGAACCACTATGCTATGCTCACATCCAGGGAGAAGGGGCCATTTCCCCTCAGATATCTCAGTATACTCTAAAACTGCGATAATTAAAATGTTATATGAGCCACCACCAGGCAAACGGACAATCAGAATAGAATTCACTTGCAACCACATGGACACATGAAAATTTTTATCTGATAAAGATATTACTGAAAAAACAATGCCTCTTTCAATAACTGACAAACCATATGCAAAAAAAAAAAAAAGTTAAATCCTCTACTTGTCTATAAAAATAAAATAAATTTCTTATAATTAAAGGCTTAAATTTAAAGAACAACAGTGTAAAATGCAGAAAAATATTTCTATTTTTAGATGAGAAAGGGGTTTCTAAATAGGACAGAAACTCTGAAGCCATAAAGGAAAACACTGATTGACTTAACTACAAAAAAAAAAACCAAAATGTGCAGAATAATAGAAAATGCAAAACAAAACTTAAAAGCCAACTATAAACATGAAGAAAATACTTGCAACATATAAAAGATTAATATCTTTAAAGCATGAAGTACTCCTACACAATAGTAAGGTAACTTTAAAGATCCAATAAAAGCATGAGTAAAGGGAAACGACAGATACTTCACTAAAAAAAATACAAATTGAGTGAAATGATGCAAATGCTATGGTATAAATGTAAAACAAACATTAATAACATACGGCATTGGCAGGGATGTCGAGAAAGAAACACCTTCGCTTTGTTGGTGGAATGTACAGCCCTTAGGGTGGACAATTGGCAGTGTCCATCAGAATTTAAAATACATGTGGTCTTTGACCAAGATATTTCATTTGCAAAAGTTTAGCACAACAATACTTAAGCAGGAGCACTACAATGTAACAAACAACATACAATTGCACTGTTGTTTGTTACAGTCAAAAAGGAAAATACCCTAAAATTCCAAGAATAGGTTAATACAATGGAATACCACACCACCAATAAAAAGAATCCAGTAGATCTATATAGATAGAAAAAAGTCTCCAAAATAAATTAAGCAAAAAAATGTTAAACTATAGATAAAATGTGTTCTCAGTTGTTTTTTTAATTATTATTTATAAATATGTGTTTCAAAGTTTAACTTTAAAAAATGAACGGACTAGAACTGGCAGAGAGAGGTAAAGGATTAGTTCAGGGAACTTTATACTTTTTGTATCGTTAGAACTTTTACAACTATTTTATAATCTTAAAAAGGATTAAGTGAAGGGAAATGCATTCATTCCCATTACATTCACCTTTATGTAATCCTCTCTAATATTTGCCCAAATCCGATGTATTTCAAATAGTTGTAATTCTGATATATTTTTGTATTGTTTTTTTCTTTAACTATTACGTCGTAAAAATTCACCATGTTTCTTCATGATTTTCAAAATGATTATTTTAATAGCTATATAATATTCTCCGTGTCTATAATTTACCAAACCATTCTTCAAAGGTTGACCATTTGAGTTTTCACTTATTTTATTTTTATTTGACAAATACATTTACTTTGCTTTGTACAGAACACAGCAATGATCATCTTTACACAGAAAGATTTTCGCATCTCTTATATCAGTGCCTCGACATACTTCTAAAATTCCAAGTCAGGGCAGGAATAATTTTCTGCACTGCAATATTGCTCTTTGAAGGTTTCTGTCCATTTACAATTCTACCTCCAACATCTGATCACATCTGTTTCGCTGCAATCCTGCACATCCTGGGGGTTAATCCTTACATTCTGATTTTTCTTTATCTTAGTTGATATAAAATATAGAAGTGTAGATTTTTGAAACATTCTCACCTCAGATATTTCTAAAGCAATCACAAAAGAATCATCCAGTACCCTATCTGAGGATATTCTTTAGCTTCTTTTTTTTCTTGCAAAGAGGAAACATCTATACTGTGATTTTTCTGATCATGAATGAAAGTAATAAATTTTCCTTTAAAATAATCTAGACCAAAGATAGTATAAGGAAAAGCAAATATTACATAATTCTATCAACTTGAAATAAACACTGTAAAGATTTTTTGTCTATCTTTATAGACATTTTTCTTAGATACAGATACAAATTTACTTTATTTCATTACATTAAAGTAGCATTATGCACACTTTCGTAACCTGCTTTTAATCACTTAACAAGTTTATGAATATCTTCGCAAGCCAACAGTTATCTACAATATTAATTTTAATGGCTACATATTCTTTTCATTGTAGCACATAAAAAGCCTGTGCTGATCTATATTCAATGTCACTTTGTTTTCAGATGTACATCTTGCATTTCTATGGAAATCACAGATTTAAAGGTATATTAGTTATCTGTAATTTTCTAAGTTCCCAGTTCCTATCTACTGCCCATTTTTCTGTGGAAGAGTTCATCTCTTTCTTTATTGATTGGTAAGCGTTCTTTGTATAGGAGGAGCATTAACTCTTAACTCTGTAAATCAGGACAATATTTTACCTCCTGGGGGGCTGCAAAGATTAAATCATCTGTGGCATGCCAAGTACCTAGTACGAAGCTGGCACATGGTAAGTTAAAGCTCGTATCCTTTCCTTCCTCCACCTCCGTTCCCACCTACACCCAAGGTGGACATACAGGTCAATGAAAAGATACCTACACATATACACATATTAGCCATTTCTGGTTCTCAGTGCCTCTCACAAACTTCCTAAATCCTAGTTCAAGGCTTAAATCTCCTGCAGTACTGACAGCTACACTCATTATTATTATTACAGTACAATATTAGGACTATTTTAAGTGATCTATATCTCTACCTCCTCAAAGGATAGAAGGGAGAGAGAAAGAAAAGGAGACTGGCTTTATCACCTACGATGTGCCAGGTGTATGCTAGGCTCCCATCACATATGCATCACTTCACTGTCACAGCCTCCCTGGAGGTGATGCTGTTGTCCCCATTTCACAGATCAGGAAGTTTGTATAAATTCTAAGATTAGAAAGCACATCTCTATAATCAGCAGTCACGACTTAGCTCCAAAGCCTATGTATGAGTGGCCTATGGTGCCACATTGCTAGCCCTCCTCCAGGGTGGGGACCCAGCTCTGGGCTTCTTCGTGTCACTTACCAGGACTACCATGTGCTTTACACAAAGTAGCTGCTCAACAGGTCAAGATTAAAGCAGGATACAGACTAGCTCTCTCTTTCAGAATTAGTGAACAAAGAAAAGCCAGATCCTTCTTTAAAAACCTCAGATGAATAACCTAGCTTTTCTACTCCTAAATATATACTCAGCAGATATTACGAATATGCCCACCAAAAAACAATTGTAGCATTATGCTTAATAGCCAAAAACAATAAATTACCCAGATACCAATAAAGAGTAAAATGAGTACATAAAGAGAGGTAAAGCCATGGAACGAAATGCTCTACAGCAATGAGAATTAACCAGCTATGACTATACAGGACATGGACGAATCTCAAAAGCATGCTGGGCAAAAAAAAAAAAAAAAAAAAAGTCACACAAAAGAATCCACACTGTATGATTCCATTTACATGAATTTCCGAAACGGTGTTGGAAGTCAGGGTGGCTGAGACCCTCAGGGGTGTTGGAGGGGGCCTGGCAGGGAGGGGATACTCTGGGCAGCTGTACAATTATGAATTGTGCACTTTTCTTTGCGGATGTTATTTTTAGGTTGAACTAAATGAAATACTCGCTTTTATAGGTCAAAACAGTCAAATATCAGCAATTTCATATGGTTCGAACTAGTATTTCAATAAAAACAGTTTTAAAAACTCTCTGGTAGAGGAGAAAAAAATGTCTAGCATTGATTGGCAGATTGCTGCTTTTCTGAAAACCAACCTAAATGCTCCTGCAGCTTCTGACTCTGTTTCTTGAGCCTTTTTCCTAGGTAGAGACAGAATAACAACCAGTCCCTCACCTCTGTAGGGCAATTTTTCACTGTCACTTATTGAAAGGCTGTGATGAAGCCTTCCCGGTTTCCATGGTCCCAGCTCCTCTCCGCTGCTCACACATCCCGGCATGTCCTTGCCCCCCACCCCCCACCCCACCCACCTGACACCTCTGAGCCTTTAGTCGAATGACAAGGACACCCTGCCAGTCATGTTCCTGCCCGAACCCATTCACGTCCTTGCTGTGAACAAGTGTTTCCAAGTTATTCACAGAACACCAAGATCGTATTTCTTAAAGAAGCAATAGCGCTAAGATGATTTTCATATTTAAAAACACTATCATAGAAAAATAGAGGTCTGGAGCTTCTATGAGCCTTGTGTGAGTCATAAAAAGCAGAACCTTCATAACTAATTGAGATAACGTTATCCACAGTTATAAAACTAATGGTCTCCTCTTGTAGCTTTATAAGCATTTATCTCCCTGTGGGAAAACATCATCGATTCTCAAAATTCTGGGTACGGCCGGCTCATCTTAGAGTGGCCAATAATATTCCAAAGAGAAGGATGCTCCATTTCCATCTCTAAGATGATGAGGTAGAAGGCTTCCTAGCGATGGGAGAAGGGCTGGGCACACTTGGTCAGCACCGAGCGGCTGGGGCTGGAGGTGTGTTGATGAGAAGAATTCGCGTCCCAGGCTTCTAACAGAACTCTGTACGCTGAATGCCAACTCGGAAGTGAATGATGGGAGCGCAGCATTTTCCTGATACGTTATGTAATGCAGTTACGCTGATAACACTTTGATTCCAGATCCCAGAATCACTGTTATAAATGGCCAGTAATTTAAGTCACCACTGAAACATTGCAAGACTGAGACTAACCCTCCATTAAACGGCAAGCCACCTGCCTGCTATGTGGGGGTGCGGCTCTGGCTCTCTGAATGCACTCTTGGCATGAACTCATACCTAACTTTGGGGGCTAAAAAGAATCAGCTGACATATACCTAAAGGAGTTTACTATTTTACAGAAATCCTGTAGTAAATCATTTTGTAATAAGAATACCATTAGCTACCTAGGGTGTTTCTCTTGAGTGTGCATTACCGATTCCTCTTAATAAAAGGATAATAATAGCAACATTACCATTCGTTGAGCATCCGTAATGAGCTGAATACTCTCTCATTTAATATTCACAAGCCTTACATTCATGGGTACTGTTAATATTCCCATCTGACAGATGGAGAAACAAAGGCTCAAGTTGGATAAACACTTTGCCGAAAGGTTCACACACCTATCAAGAGGTAAAACCAGGATTCGAGCCCCAGCGACCCAACGCCAAAGGCTACGGTTGTGACCACCACACGGCACTGCCACGCTGAGACAACACATATATGTAACAGGGATTCACGAGAGTGGGGAGAAGCACCTAGTTTTCGTTATGTGTACCGCAGGCACTTCGAGCACCTTATCCAATAAAACCCAACCAAGTAAGAATTATGCCCATTTCCCACATGAAGACACTGAGGTTCAGAGATGTCAGGCAGAGCCAAAGCCCAGACGCACACCTGCCCAGCTCCAAAGCCCACACTCTTTCATTATACCACTTTGCCTCAAACAATTATTTCTAGAGGGAGCAAAATTACCCCAGGTGTAGTAGCTGGCTAGAATAGACTGCGCTATGGCAGCCAATCTCTAAACCGTGGTTAGCACAAATTGCCTTCCCTCCCTTCCGACTGCATGACGCTCCGAGACAGCTGTCCTGCTGCTTGCCTCTTGCAGCTCTGCCACCCACAGAGGACAACGACAGGCCACGAAGGGGATTTATGCTGCCTCGACCCAGAGGTGACACCTGTCACTCCACCCTACTGTAAATAAAGGGTTTTCTCAATGACCTGACCCTACAGGGTAACAGGAAGTGGTGTGGCACGAGTCCACTACCATGTACGTTCCGACCAGCAATTTACTCTCCCCGTCTTGCCCTCAGGGCTCCCGAGACCTAAGGGAGACCCCTCACAATCTGCGCCATGCCTGAGTCCCATCTCTTAGAGGATGTGAGCCACAGCTGCCACCTCTCCACTGTTGAGGTGTCATCCTAAGAGGAGGCTGATATTAGAACAGGAGTGACATCTCTTCCCACACATTACTCCAGGCCACCCATTTGCTTCTCTGGAGATAACGGGTCATATTAGGGGACAGCTTCTAGGACGTGGTCACCCTCGCTCCAGTTTGGGAGCCTGGTGCTGGACATACTCTATCTATCTCAGTGGCTAATGGCTTTGGGACAGAGTTCAACTGCCTGTTTGAACCCAGGTGATACCTCCTGGTAGCCGAGTATGTTCAGGTAAGCTATTTGACCATTCTAAACCTTGGTTTCTTCTTTTGTAATGTGGAGAGAACGAAGCGTGTCCACCTTGAGTGAGACAAGGCTTAAATGAGAAATCCCATGGAATATCTTTGGCACATGGTAAACCCTCGACCGACCAGCACCAGCCGCTATTTGTTCTAAAGCAGGACAGCGAGGGGACAGACTCCAGCCTACGCTGTGGGAGCATCGAGACTGAGATCTCAGTGCCCTTATTAGCCCTGTGACTTGGGCAGTTCCTTCATCTGCCAGTGCTTCAGGCTCCTCATCCACGAACAAAAATATCAATGGACTCCCCTCACCAGGTTCGGGTGAGGGCTGTGCGGTGTATGTGATCATCTTCCTTAGTGCCTGGCCCACGGTAAGACCGCCATATGTGGAAGCGATTATACTGGTGACGGGAGTGACAGTGGCAGTCAGCACCCCATTGTCTTCAGGGTTGATGACAGGCCACCTCATTTCCACACTGTGCCTACTCAACAAGGTCCAGCACTGGCTTTAGCATCTGCAGAAACGCTCACGGAATGTCTCCTGGGATCTTGGTGGCAGCAGAAGGGAGGGAGCCCACCGTGCTTCCCCTTCTCCCTGCTCTGCCCGTGGTCCACGTATAAGAGCGAAGGGGCCTCAAGACCCACAGGCACTAAATGCAGCCTCAAAGCTACACATCGTACTTCAATTTTTCCTAAACATTGGGTTCCTCTAATCAATTTCTTTTCTGTTAGTTTACACTTTATGTGCCAGCTCTGGTTCACATTTCTCTTTACTAATTTTCTTCCCAGTGATTTGAAGTTCTTAGGCAGGAATGTCCAAAAGGCACTGAGCACCTCTTGGGCCACCTACGGGGGCTGGCTGGAGAGCACCCTCGTGGAATCCTGTACCGCTGAGCCTCAGCTCCAAATCTGGTCCACAGAGAAATGGTTCCTAAGGAAAGCCGGGGAAAGCTCACCTCTCTACTACCTGTGGGTCCCCAATGCATTTCATTAGGGCCAACTGAGAACCTATGGAAGCACGTGGGCATCGCGTGGTGGGATTCCAGCCCTCCCACAGAATGAACGTGCTTAGAGAACAGGTGCATTCACAGATGACGTTCCCCCGGAGGCACAAGTCTGAAAAGTAAGGTACCCTTCCAGAATAAGAAAGGTATCCTGTCTTATCCCGAGAAATAGGGAAGAAATACCAAGGAACCAATGCATGTTAGCTTATCTGGACCCAGCAGAGGAGAAACTGGATTCCACTTGCCCAGAGGGACTTTCCAAGCCCACCCAGGTGAGGCCCTGCTGCTGAGACCACCATCCTCATGAGCAGAGGTGGGTACAAGCCACCGAACCTCGCCATTGGACCAGTGCTGACAAAAGGAAGAACAAAACTTCCCCCCAAAGTCAGCCTCTGTCATCTTGCCAGAAGCTTATCTGAGAAAACAAAGGGTCATGTGTATCTGTGTGCTCGGAGCCTGTTCTTCCGGAACATCCAAGATTCCCACCCCAGGAGTCTCCCAGCGATACCAAAGCTAGACTTTGCAGGTGAAAAAGCCACAAGCTGGACACGGCGCCAATATTTCCAACGTGATATGAAGCCAGGGGATCATCCAAAAATGCCGTCGACACCCAAGTGTTTCCCTTTGGATGACAGATCCCCCATTAAGTAATTAACACAAACGGGGAAGTCTGGAGGAAAGAATATAAACTGCCTGTCTGGTTTTTACATCACATCCTCAGAGGATGTGAGAAGCACATCAATGATAATTATCAAATTTTCAAATCCACTGCACAGACCATTATATGTTTGTAAACATCTCATAAATGGTTGAGGAAATTTGAAGGAAATCTGAAAACAATATAAATATTACTGGACCCTTTTTTTAACCTGAGAATTCCCAGCAGCAATCAAACCAGGCAGCCTAAGAGCCCACCTCACCTTCCTTCGGCTTCACTCACAGTCACCCACCAAAGGTTAAATTCTACTGTGCACCAAACATGTTATCATTTCCATAATATAATTTAACGGGGCTTAGCCTATCTGCCAATTGCAAACTGTCTCCATCAGATCACAGGACAATCACTAGTTTTAACGTTTTTTTCCAAAGGTAGAAAAACAGGAGGAGGAAAGGAAAGTGTTTTCGGTTTTCCCAAATGCGTCCAGAACCACTGAAGTTTCTCTTCCTCCTTCCCACTGAATAACACTAGTGTTTAGTCAGAAGCTGGGAGAGGGGGCTGGCCTGCATCTGGAGGAGCTCACAGCCCTTTCTGGTCGTGTGAATAAATACTCTGGATGAATTTCATCGCTAGTAAAGAAAAACATGCAAGAAAGGGCATTTCTTTCCATGTGTGCATCCTGGGCTGCCCAGAACAAGTCATCTCACAGCCTCCCACCTGCCATCAATGATTCCGGATTCGGGGCAGAAATCCAGAGAGGGGCCTCCTGTTTAGAATGGCTCAGTGAGCTTTTCAAAGCAAAACAAACAAACAAACAAAAAAACGGGCAAATCCAGAAAGTTCATTTAAAATGTGTCAGAAAACAGTCTCGGGCAGAGGGGAAAGAGAACCTAACCGGCTAGCGGAGGGACTTGGGCAGGTGCGGCGCCTAGGTGACAGGAGCTCACGGGGGCTATGGAGTGGGTCTGAGCTGGTGCTCTGGGCTTGAGTCTGGCAGGAAGAAACGCGACAGTGACTGCTGCTGGGGCCCGGGGAGGCCGGTGCGCAGCGGGCCCCGGGGCGCCGTGGAGCTAAGCCATCCCTGAAAGAACCCAAGCCGGCGCCCCCTCTCCTTCCCAGGATCTCTATTTCCAGCTACCAGACGTTCGGAGCCAGCGGGGGCATTGTGCTGCGGTCCCCGAAGGGCCCCGGCCCGCACCCTAAGCGGACACGGACTCAGTAGCGAGCTCCGGGCGTAAGGGGCCCCCACTCCAGGCTGCGGCCCCCGACGTCCCGAACCTCCGCAGCAACAGTTTTCCAGCCGGAGAAGTACCGCAAACGCCTCCCGGGAAAACGCGCACCAGGACCCCGGCCCCCGAAGCCAGAGACACGCAAGGACACGGAGGGTGGCCCTGCGCCCAGCGGGGGCAATGGGAACAGGAGCCAGGAGCCAAGACTGCAAACGATGGTTTCGGAAGCTCACGCGGCAGAAAGTTCCCGAGGGCACGAGCGAGGTGCGCGGCTGCGTCCAGGGGACAACCCTGAATCCCCGGCAGGTGCGGAGCCGGCGAAAGGCGCGGGCGAGGGAACCCGAGCTGCCACCGGACCTTCTCCCCCGCTCACAGGGGGTGACAGGTGCAGGGCTCAGCCCAATGCGCGCGGCTCCCTCCACACCGAGAGTCCCAGGAAGGGGACCAGGAGGGTCCCACAGGACACAATCCGGCAACCCGCGGGGAGGGGACCTGGAATCCAGGCCCCGGCGGGACGCGGCGGCGCAAACAAAGTTGGGGCGCAGAGACGCTCGGTCCGTGGGTCTCCGCGTCCGTGCGCCCCCGCCCGCGGCGCGCCACTACTTACACAAAGACCCCGAAGAGGAGGGCTCGAACCCCAATCTCGATGGCCAGGTCACGCATGGCGCGGCCGGAGCGGCTCCCGCGGACGCGGCGGTTGGTGCTCTGGGCAGCTCCCGCAGCTCGGCCGGCGCGGGCTGGCCAGACCCGGGGCGGCGAGGGCGGCGCGCTCCAGGCCGCGGGCGGGGGCGGGAGGCGGGCGCCCGGCGGGGGCGGGGGCGGTGGGGCGGGCTCGGCCCAAACCTCCCGCCTGGGGCCCAGGGTTCGGGGACGCCGCGCCGGCTCGCCGGGTGCTCCTGGATCCGCGTCGCCGCGCCGAGCGGGAGGCGCCTCGGGGACTCCCCGCTCGCGAGCGTCAGGCGCCGCCCCCACGCCCTCGGCCCGCGCCGTGCGCCCGCGGCCGGGGAGGGGAAGCCCGGGGAAGCCCCGCGCCGCGGCCGCCCCTGCGCGCTCCCCGGCGCCCGGCCAGTGCGCGGCCCCCGGGCGCCGCGCTCGCGGGGTCTCCGCCTGCGGTCCCCGTGCGCCCCCTCGCTCCGCGGACTCGCTCTCCCTGCTGTCGCGTCCTGGCACACGCACGCACGTGGGCATGTAGTACGAGACTCCTCCGGGACTCTCTGGGGCTCCAGGCAGCCCCGGCGCCCTCTCTTCGTGCTGGGCAGCGCGCCCTCCCTTCCGTTTTCTGCCCGCCCTACACCTTTCCACCCTGAGATTCTTTTTTCTAGCCAGTTTCCCCAGACCACCCGCAGGCTTCGTTTTGCCCCCAGGAAGCGCCAGCCAGGCTCCAGAGCCTTGGCACAGACTAAGGGCAACAACGAGCCCGGCTCTTTGCCAAGCCACCAGTGCCGGGTGGCCCCTGGCGATGGGGTCCACCCCACCCTCAGCAGCTATGGCTGCTGGGCAGCGAGAGGTGAATAAAAGAGAGAGACTGGTACAGTCCCTGCCCGTGGCAGGCGGTCAAGCAGCCAGGCTGGCAGGTAGGACCAGGACCCTCGTCGGCAGGGTTCAGAGTCAAAGGCCAGACCCTCACTCTTCACCCCTCACCGTTAACTGGGGGTCACGACCTCAAGTGAGAGCCCAGCAGAGGGTTATTTCTCTCAGCTTTACTAATTTAAACCAAATGGACATTCAAGATACAGAAGGGCCCGGTATCGGAAGCCCCACAGGCAGGAGCTGCATCTGATTTGCTCATCACTGTACACCCAAGGCCTGGCACAGGCCGCTTAGTGGGCCTTTGGTGAATGAATGGATGAATGGATGGATGGATGGATGGATGGATGGATGGATGGATGGATGGATGGATGGATGGATGGATGGATGGGTGAATGAGTACATATTTCATCAGGCGCATGGCCTGTCAGGTATGGAGTGGGAAGGACCTGGAGGAAGGAGGTGTAGCGGTCTGTCTCCTCTGTCTCCTGGGCCCTGCAACTACCCTGGACATGACTGGACACCCCTAGGTTGGCAAAGGGGTGCGGGAGAGCCCCTAGCCAATCCAGTGAACTCAGTAACGGGGACTGAGGCTGTCAGGAGGCCGTGCTCCAGGAGGTGACCCTACTGAGAGCCCATGATGTTAAAATATCACTTACCTATAAGCATCACCTGAGCACAGCCTGTGCAAAGCTGTGTGCTGGGTGCTAGGATTCATAAACCATTCCTGCCCTCAAGAAGATGGGGAGCTGAAGGGTCATGAGGAAACGTCAAGGAACTGTGTGAATAAATCCAAAGAAGTGCTTCAGACACCTGGATCACTCAGAGGTCAGAAGTTGGAGTCGCTCCTTTGGTCTGGGGTGGCCAGGGGATACAGCTTTATCGAGGGGAGCAGGTTCTTGTAAAGCAAGGTTGGAAAGCAGAAGGGGAGGAAATGCCGGCTGAGGGCAGAGCGTAGTGCAGCGGGCAGAGGTGGAAGGGGTCTGGCAGGCATAGTGGGCTGACCTCACTGGCAGAGCCGAGGGCTGAAGCAAGGTTAAGTTCATGGTGGAGACCAATGTGGCAGTTCTGACCAATGGAGTCAGTTATCAAGATCATAGAATTAAAATCTTTGTGCCACATTATGTTTATCATTTCTTCCTCGCATTAGAGATACCTACATAGGGAGTTTGAAAGGGCGTGTGACCTCATCGCTAGACTTGCCTGGTTTAATCCTCCATTAGATGCTTAAATTTATTCTGTGCTATCCCCTCCAAGGGGCCAACCTGTGCTTATTGGAGATCCTGCCACTGATAAGGAAATCTCTCTTCAGGGAGCTTGTACCCTCTTCAGACAGCTCTGTTGAAAGTTCTTCCTCATAGGAAATTGCAACACACCGTCCTGGAATTTCCATCAATGAAGTAGTCCTGCCCCACCCCCTGTCCACCTCCCACTCAGAACTGATAAAGTCAGAACGTCTGTGATGGCAAGCAACAGATGGCACAAGCCAAACGTGTTTGAGGAAAAAAATGGAAAAGTGCAAAGAAGATCGTCTTCAGGAACAGCCGGACTCGGGGCGAAGCAACGTCAGGACTTGGTTCTTTCTGCTTTCCGTCTGCACTGAATTGGCTTCAGTCTCGGGTTCCAGGTTGTTACTCTCAAATTTGGTAGGAAAGATCTCTACCTTGATTCTAGCACTCCCAGAAAAAGTGTCACTGAATGTCATTTGCACTGCCTGGCCCTGAACCAATCACTGTGGCTGGGGAATCGTGAACAGATTGATTGTCTCAGGCCTGGGCCACAGGCTTCATCACTAAGGCAGGAGTGAGCGAGAGTGGCATCTTCCCCCAAAGCCCCTGAGCTGAGGATGGGGGAAGGTGAACTCACAAATAGAGGACTGGTACTCCGAAGTAGGGAAATGTTTGATGAGAAACAAACAAACAAGGACCCGGATACCCTCTTCCATGCCACAACCAGGTAGACTGAAGCCAACTAGGTTGGCTCCCTGAGCGCTTATCCGACCCCAGAAATCTTTAACCAGTGAATGAGTCATCCTGGGTGCTCCTTGGTAAGGCTTCCACCTCTGTCGATACAGATTTGCAGGATGGCCTTTAAACAGAGCTGTGATGTCACCCTTGGGTTTGTCCTCAGCTGCCAGTCTCTTTCTTCTCCAGTCCTTTTGGCAACTCTGTCTTCTGCCCTAATAATCTCCTTTCCCACTTATGAAAGTCAGCTGTCAAGGGGAAGCTCTAGCCTCGTTCATTATATGAATCTGGATCAAGATATTCTGTGGGCTCTCTCTCACAGAAGAATTTATAATTTAAGTCAGGTCCCTCTTTAAAGGCAGACAAGCTCTGTTCCCCCATGAAAGGGACTGAAGATGGCATCCTCAGTGTCCCAAATCCTACAAAAAGCAGGCAGCCATTCCCAGGGGTTTGGAGATGGCTGGCTCCAGCAGCTGTCCAGCTGTGAACATGTACCAAATAACAGAACCCTCTAGAAGTGCCATATTGCTACTCCAGTGATCGTTGAAAAATCACTTCAGAATGTGCCACTTTGCAAAAATCTCTCATATTTTATATCAAGCATATGGGCGTGTCAAGAAAATCACCTTCATCCCTCTGTATTCGTACCTCTTCTGTTAGATTTTTTTTAAATCCCCAAACAGTATTTATTGTCCAGTAACGATGATCCCACATCGAGCGAACTTTTGGCAATTTCCAAAAACCAAAGCTACCATTGGAGAGCACAGCTTTGCAACCACTTCTTACCATTTCATTTCCAAAAGTTATACTTTGTATCTCAATGGCTCCTACCCAGCTTCTCGAAGCCTATGATCTGGCAACAGGAGATGGAGATGCAGGTGGAAGAGAGAAGAGGAAGAGCCGGTGAGAGGGAGGAAGGCAGAGGAACTTCTCTTCTCAAGCTAAACTTTCTCAGTTCCTTTATCTTCTTCCAAGTAGCAGCGCTCATAAGACCTCTGAGGATACAGCGCGATAGCTCCAACACTGAAGTGCCTTCAGCCAAGTTCCACGTAATAAAAGATAATGTTCCTGCTTCCACAAAGGTAAAACATCGAAAGCGAATTAATCTTTTCACCGTTTTAGAGTAGTTGTTATTCCATCGAAGGAGCAAAAGTATGAATTGATCAAAGTCTTCAGGGGAAACTGTTACTTCATTTCATAGAATGTCTTAAATCAGGAACTTTCTTTCCTGGTAGGATTTTGTCTATTATTTTTAAATTCCTCATGTGAAAAGTCAGAATATCACTTGCTTTACTTCACCCAAAGAGAAATATCTTGGTGTGGGAGCCACCAACACAGTTCTCATTGTCATGGATGGATGCTGTGGTACAAATTGAGATCCTGGTATATCCACACGAAAATAAAGATTAAGAGCCTTGGTGCTTCGTGCCCAGCTGGTTCACTTGCTAGAAGTGCAGGGAGCTCTGTGCTTATGGCGCCCGGCTGCAACTTGGGTGAAATCTCCTTGTGGTTTTCTTGTATGTTTCCCTGATGCCCATGATGTTGAACACCTTTTCATGTGTGTTTTGGCCGTTCGTACATCTTTTTTGTGAAATACCTACGCATGTGTTTTGCCTATTTTTAAAATTGGGTTTTTGCTTTTAATTATTGATTTGAAGGCATTTTAATATATTCTGTATACTAGGCCTTTGTTAATTATATATGTTAGAAATATCTTCTCTCCATCTGTGCCGTAACTTGTCATTCTACAGTGCCTTTCGTAGAGCACATATTTTTAATTTCGATGAAGTCCAATTTATCGATTTCTTCTCTTACAGTTGTTCCTTTAGTGTCCTAAGAAATCTTAGCCTAGTCCTTATCTGCAAAGACTTCCTCCTGTATTTTCTCCTGGAAGCTGTATACACTAGTTTTTACATTTAGACCCATGTTATATCTCAAATTAATTTTTGCATGTGGCATGAAGTAGGGGCGGAAGTTCTTTTTTCCATAAGGATATTTAGTTGCTTCAGGATTGCTTGTTAAGAAAGTTGAATTGCCTTGCTAGCTTTGTCAAAAACTGACAATTTGTGTGGGTCCCCTCTATGTTTTTCGTTTTTCCCACCCATCTCTTTGGGGGCCTGTTATGAATTAGCCAACATCAAGAGACTCATACAGATGTTCTCGGCAGTTTTGTTTATGATAACCAAATACTGGAAACAACCCAAATGTTCATGAACAAAAGAATGGATAAATTGTGATGTATTCGTACGGTGGAATACTACTCAGTGATCAAAGGAAAGAGTTACTGATACATAAAAACACATGAATAAATCTCAAATGCATAATTTTGAGCAAAAGAAACCAGATATAAAAGGTAGCATACCATATGGTTCCATTTATATGAGCTTCTAGAACATGCAAAACTGGGCTATGGTGATGGAAAGTAAAATGGCATTGACCTCTGGGTGGAGACAAGAAAGTGGCACGAGGGAACTTTTCGAGATATTAGAAATAGTTCATACTTAACCGAGATGCTGGTTACATGGGGGCATCCATTTGCCAGCATTCATCCACCTGTACACTTTAAATCTGTGTATCGAATTGTGTATATGTCTCATTTGTTTTTTGTGGTTATATCATTTAAAAAAAAAAAGAAAGAATAAAAAGAAAAAAACAGCTCACAGAATATGGAGAAACTTCTCACTGGGATCCCCCAAACAAGCCATGCCAAACCTCTTCAATTCTCCAAGTATTCTGCCTGCCATGGGGTCAGAGGCACTCAGCAAAAAATGCTACGGTTGTCTTTCAAAGACCCAAACTGGAAAGATGCTTCCAGAAAACATTTGGAAGCTGCTCAAACACTCCCTGCCAGGAGGCACTCAGATAAACAATGGACGTGGTCCCCCTGGCCACTGGCGTCATCGGAGGGCCCAGTGCTCCCAGCCCAGTCTTTTGGGACAACCCTCCGTTTGTTTTCCAGTTCTTAGCCTTCACAGCCAGAAATCTGCCTCCTGGTATCTTGCCTGCTTCCCTTCAAAGGAAGGCAGGGACAGCTCTACACAGTGTCCCACCCGCATCTCCTCCCACCAAGGGAAACCAGGCTGGACATCCAGCCCGTCCTTCTTCCTCTACCTCTTGCTTTAAGGGAGTGCCATAAAAATATCCACCAATGAAAGAAAAATGTTCTCCCTTATGAACCAGGATCGTCCAGCCATAACCACGATGGCTGCCGCCAGGGGCCAGGGGAGGAGGTACCCCACAAGGCAACTGGAGAATGAGGCAGGTCCTCTGACCCGCACCCACTGGCCCTTGCTCAAGGCTGTCATTGGACCATAATAGCTTCATTCGTGTAGTCATGAAGGTTTTTTCCTCTTCAAAGACCCGCTATTAAGGAGCAAATTCCCAAGTGGATTCATACCTTAGGCTGTCTGTCACTTAATGATGTCTTTTTTTCTTCTTCTGCCAATTTGCTGGTTGCAACGCACACTCCCAGGTGTGACCTCTTTGCATCCTCACAAGAGCTCAAGTGCAAGAGAGTGTGTTGTTGTTGTTGTTGTTGTTTCCACCTTTTTGGGGGAAGATAAAGCTCAAGCAGTCACGTGGCTCATCCAGACCACGTAGGTGGTCAGCTGCAGAGTGGAACGAAAGGGCGGGTCTTCCCATGAACAGGTCAGTGCTTTTCCCAGTGTATCAGGGCCCCCAGCGCTCACCGTGCACGTGGAGATTGACTGACAGCTGGGAGAGCAGAAATAGAACCCAGGACCCGTGCCTGGGAAAGGCAAGAAGGTGCATGGGTGGAGCGTTGGGGGGTGAGTAGAAGGGGTTGACGATGGGAAAGAAGACTCATTTCACCTGATCCACAGTTTGTCACATCTGTCATCAGAGAACCTTGACATGCCAGGTTCTCAGGACGTGCTCGTAGCTGAAAGTACTTCACCAATCTTCCAGGCCAGCAGATGAAATCAGTTAGGATTCTTCTAGCAGCAACTGATAGAAAATCCAACTCAAATTGACCTGGACATTAATGTCCAGAGGGGGACTCTAGGTTCAGGCTCAGCTTGATCCAGAGTTCAATGTCAGGAAGCCTCAGTGCCTTTTGTGCTACTGCTTAACGCTTCTTTTTTGTTTTCTCTGTACTTGTATTGGTTTTCTCCTTGTGGGGCAAGTTGATTCTGGCAGCTTCAACTTACAGCCACTCAGGTTCAAGTTTAGCAAAGAAAAAAAGAGAAAGTGAGTGTGTGTGTGTGTGTGTGTGTGTAAGTGTGTGTATGCACATGTGAGTGAGTGTGTGTGTGTTTTCAATAGGTCCTGCAAAAATCCTGAGATTTGCTCTGCTTAGACCAGCTTGGCCGATGTGATCCTTTGGCTGGAGATTTGGGGTGTAATTATGCTGACTGGGTAACTGTGAGTCATAGTCTCATCCTTCTAAGCAAGAGGACTGGAATAGAAAATGGGTAAAAAAAACCTTAAGCTAAAGTCAGTTCCTACTACCGGAGGAAGGGCAAATGGATATCGGGAAGGCAAATTTCAAATGCCCACCACACAAGATGCCCCCACATAGATCTCACTAGAAGGTAATCACCATTAGAACGGAACCTTTTTCTGTTCACTGCTGTATCCCCTAAAAATACACCTGCCACAGAGTAGGTACTCAGTAAATTTTAACATTCGTTATTTGACCAAATAAATGAATGGAACTCTATCATTGGAAGAATCTGCTACATAGCATATCACATGATTTTATTTTGCTCATCTCTTCTTTTATCCAAAGAAGGATTTCAGGAAAGAGCTGGGTCCTCAATGACATCCAGCAGCTGTGCCCATTCGTGTTAAACCATCCGTCTGAAAGTCCATTTGCCACTTGAGCTTAAAGCAGACAACACCTATTATTTTCTATCCTGGTGCAGGTGACACTGACGAGTTTCAAACGTAATATACATATATATAAAGATTGCGTCTTGGACCCCAACTTCTAAAAATGTCTTTTCACTCCTTATCCTCCTTCGAAGAGGTTAAGCAGAGTCTACTGGAGGGGACAATGTGTTCAGAGCAGTGATGGACAGATATACGGTCACCTTGACACAGTGTCCCTCACAGCTCTGCAAGTGACCAATAGACGGGCCTCTAGATTTCCAAAGCTACTGCCCCCAGGTGTACAGTCTTTCCAGATGTGGCCGTAAAACGATCTTTCTCCTGGGAATAAAGTCTGCCTCATCTGACTTTCGACTAGCCAACTTCTCCAAATATGACTCCCAAAGCTGTGGACTCCTTTAATCATGACACACGTATCGTGCTGGGATTTTAGAGGGTACACAAAACCCGCAAAATTGTTTGTAAAGTTTGAGGTATGTGTTTATTTTTCTGATAAGACGGTACGTAACTTTTATCTGACTTTCAGAAAGCTGGCATCTTGTCATCACACAGATTCTGAGAATTAAGCTGATAGGGAGGAAAGGTCAGAGCAGAGACCAGATTTGGAGAATCGAGCCCCAGTGACACTGTGAGACCATGAGGCAAGCTACGCCTACAGCTACTAGCTTGGACTTCCCGGCCACTGCATTCCTGGATTTGTCTAGAACGGTTTGGAAGTTTTTGTCATTGAGACCAGATTAAATCAGTCGAATCTATTATATCGACTACAGCATGTTTGCCAAATATCTACTCTGTGCCAAGTGCTGTTGAGGGATATGTGAGGGGCACAGAAAGTAGAGATGCTTCAAAGGCTTACTTAGGAAAGCGAGAGCAACACCCATGAAGCAAGAAGCTAATGACTAAGTGCCACATTAAACAGTACAGACCCTGGCAAAATCGTTGAGAGTGGCTCTTTTGTCCATCCATCAGTTGTAGAATTAAATTCTAACCGGAGTGACTCAGTCCCTCCTTGGCCTCTGGTGATCATGTGCCTGATCAAGAATGTTCAGTGGAGGGCAGTAGGAGAGGGTGACATCACCAGGACAAAGCCGGTCCCTTCCCATTTTACCTGAAGCTCGTCTTATTTAATTCGCAGGTCTGTTTTATAACTTTCCAGGACACGAGATGTTCTGACACTTGAGTAATAAGTGATATTCACAAGACGTTTTCCCTTTCTCCGTGCAAAGGGTGCTAATGAGGATGGGTGCCACATCTCCTTTCATCCCGACCTTTGTCCAAGAAGTAAACTAACACCCCTCCCTCCCTCCCTTTAAAGTTCATCATCATTAGATTGAAACACCAACCACATCCTTTATCTACAGAGAGAAAATGCAAAATGGAGATGCCAACAGCCAGAAGATTTTCTTCGGTTTCATCCTGGTGAGCTGAAGCAGAGGGTACTAATAGGACACGCACAAGTGGGTCCAGCAGGTAGGGCAACCAAATATCTCTCTAATCACTAAGAACCATCTCTGAAGCAGGGGATGCTGGGGCAGAGGCGGGCAGGTGAGCAGACCAGCCATTGGTCACTAAGAGAAGCACCCCACAGGGGTGGGTCAGCACTAGCGTCAACTACACCGGCGTTTACTGCAAACACTTGCAGTCCCAAAGAATTATTGGTAATAGATAAAAAGTTGGTCAAGTTGGACCTCTGTGGGAGGCAGATTGTATATTCTAAATATCGAACGGCTTGTTTTAAAAATAGGAAATATGACTGCACATGATTCTTCACCAATTTGACTCTTCATCAATTTTTATCAGCCTTAAGTAAACAAAAAGACACCCCATTTTAAAAAGAGAGAGTCCCTCAGCCTTTCTTCACCTGTGCCATTAGGAACAGATAATATAAAGGAAGAGCCCGTGCTTTGCAATTAGGTCTTTCATTAGGGATATGAAGCCCAGCTCTGCCCCTCCTTCGCTGTTTGACTTTGGGCAAGTGACCTAACCTCTCTGTGCTTTGCTCTATAAAATGGTGGTGGTCATTATACCCGCCTTTCGAAGCATTTGAGGCGCCCAGTGAGACGGCGCGTGTCGTGCTGAGTCGCATGCATGGCGGGTGGCCAGGGCGTGGGAAATGGAGCAGCAGGAACCGAGACTGCAGGACGGAGGGACAGGCGGGCTGTAGTCAAAAGGGGGTTGTTTTAACATGGATTTTTACCACTTCCAAAACTGAAACGAAAAAGAACATACACCTGCCTAGGTGGTATGCTCAATCCCTACACATCCAAGATTTCCAGTGCATGAACTGATGCAGCCACATAAGCTCATTTTTGTGCAAACTTTGGCCAAAACCCGTCTTCATCTCTTTGCAGGTCTGACCTTTGCATGAAGATGTCCGTGATTAGGGGTGCAGCACACTGCACGGGTGGTTTTAAAAATCCTGGCCTCTGAATATTTCTTTGCATCAAATGCACATGCAAGGGCACCACTGTGTACCCAGTGCACACCCCTGTCACTTTGAAGCAGTGGGCTGTGCAGGGGCACATAACTGTTCGGGCACTCACGCCACACAAATCACGCAGCGTCCCACCAGGCTGGTCCTATATGCTGAAGGCATGTTTCGCTTTTCTCAAGAAGTCCTAGTGCTTCCTGCTTGATTAAGATTTCTAGAATAGAAGTAGCATTGGTCTGAAACCTCCCTCAGGAGCTTGCTGAGTAAAATCTGAAGCTGGACCCCCACGCGTCGACGCCCGTCCTGGCAGATTGCAAGATATGTAGGTCTTCGCCCCGCCCACTGGAATCTTAAAAGCTTACATAGCGGCCTTAGTGGGGTTCAGTCACAGATACCAGCCAGGAAGTTTCAACACCTGTCTCAAGGCTGTGTCCTTGAAAACAGCTCCCGCTGCTGTAGGAACGGTGGGCAGAAGTATATTCCAAGGACAGAGGAGGGAATGGGGAGCCTCCGATGGCCGGAGTCCAGCTCCTGGGTCAACTAGCTGTCATCGATGACCTCTCAATGACCCCTCCCAACAAGTGGTTATTGAATCCTGTTAATGATTCGGTTCTGAAAACAATTACCACCCATCTCTCAAGCTTCTAGAAGTTTAACTGAAGAATAAGCACCATGATTACAAAGCGAGATCCTAAAACTCCTCGTTAGTATTTGTAACTATGTACCTGTGTGAAAACAGATTTTTTTCTTTTCCGTGCCATCTAAACGATGTACAGAAGTAAATGCAACGCTGAGGATAAAACAAGGCAGCCGGCACCAGTCGCGACACTTAGTCCGGGTGCTCGTCGCCTGTGTAGGAAGTGACCCCAGGAACCCTGCAGGAGAGCGAGGACGTATGTCAGGGGCCGTCAGTCATATGGGAATCAGTCCTGGGGAGGTCAGGGAGTACTCTGGGCACTTCTACTTTCCCCAAGCTATAGCCGGGCAGAGGACGATGACCAGAGGAAGCCCTCAGCAGAAAGTTGCAGGTGTTTGCAGCTGGAGGCTGGGATACCATAGTACCAGAGCTGGTGAACCCCGAAGCTGTGGGCGGGACACGGAGGGTATCTGCTTCTCCTCCCCCCGGCCTCCACCTATTTCAGTGACAACTCACAGCTCAGTGTGCCAAGTGCCTTGCCTACATTAACTCATGATCCTCGCGCCAGCCCCAGGAGAAAGGTACTATTCCTATTCCTATTTTATGGATGAGGAATCTGAGGCTTTGAGAGATTAAATAACTAGCCCAGGAAGGCAACGAACGCACTAAGGATTCAGTACTCGAACTCAGAGCTAACTGACTTCAGAATCTTTGCCCTTTATAAACACTAAATTTCAGTCTCGTTCCTTCTCAGGTTATAACGTTAACTGATTGGTTACTCTATTTTTTATCCCACAGCAGATTAAAAACAGAAAATGCCAGACAGACATGTATCCCCTGAGAGTCAGCCTTCAGAAGTGACAGAAGCAATCTCTCTGAAGTACCACTCAGCCTAACGACAACTTCTCAACACAAGTGATCACATAAAGGTTAAATTATGTTCAGCAGCCTCTCTTTTAAATGGAACATAAGGATGCGACGTGGTTTCTGAACGGCTTCCAACAAGAATCGTGAGCGATGTCCAGGTTTCGCTTTGGAAGGCTATTTCCATGATGTGGATTATCCACGCCCTGGCAGCACCCGCGAAATGAGACCTTCATTTCCTTGTTACAGAAGCGACAGACGCGCTAAGCTAGTGAGATGCACGCGGAGCCGAGGAAGAGAAATGGCCAAAGGGCCGAGAGGATCATTTTGGGAGGAGGGCTGTATGGCCTCTTGGTGGATTAGCAAAGCCACATTCCAGAATTAAAAAGCAAAAGGGAAAAACCGCTCTGGTCTGCCCACCCACCACTGCTCTTTTCAAAAACCACCCTTCAGAGAGAAAAGGTTGGCGACCATTCCCCTCATCCAGCCTTGGAAACGGGAGGCATATCATGCTACTGTGCTCATCTGATTTCTTATTCTTATAGATGAGCTGGCATTTGGGATGGGGGATTCCTACAAGCGGCTCAGAAACAAGCCCTGCCTCTGTGATGCAGGTCATCGCTACCTAGCAACTCATGTCCACAACCTGGTGAGTCTCAGACAGTCGGCAGGTAGCACGTGCCTCTCACTTGCACATCAAAGTTCACCCGGAGTCTCTTCTGCTCCCCCGTGATTCAGCTAACTCTGCTATTACACGCTGTAAACAAAGCAAATGCAACGCAGAGACAGGGAGCCACATTTCATGCAAAAGCTGGTAATCCCCATCGTCATTACTTTCTGCGGTTTCAAATCATCTGAAATTTTTAGGTCTCATTAAATTTAAAAAAACAGACCTCTGCCTACAGGATTGTTTAAGGTCTCCTTGTTGGTGAAATGCGAGAATTTCTAAATTGATGGACTATCCGAGAAAATTCAGCCTTAACGGAAATTGTGACAAGCTTGCCCAGTGATTCTGGGAGAGGAGCCATTCGCTCAGCTCATCTCCTGTTGAATGTCACTAGAGCAAGTCCCTGGCCAGCTCCAGAATATTAGACCAGACTTGGCGGAGGCTCATTGATTTTTATTATTAAAAGTCCCTGCTGGAGGATGTGCATGCCAATGTTTATAGCAGCATTATTTACAATAGCCCAATGGTGGAAGCGACCTGCGTGTCCACTGACAGGTGATGGATAAAATAAAAGGGGTCTATACTTTACCATGGAATATTATTCATTCTTAAAAAGAAGGGAATTCTGACACCTGCTACGACGTGGATGAACCTTGAGGACATTATGCTAGGTGAAATAAATCAACACAAAAGGACAAATACTGTATGATTCCACTTATATGAGTTACCTAGAATAGACAAATTCACAGAGACAGAAGAGAAGTGTGGGTGCCAGGAGCTGGAGTGGGGAGAGTAGGGTGTTGGTGTTTAATGGGATGGAGCATCAGTTTTGCAGTATGAAAATGCTCTGGAGGTGATGGTGGTAATGACTGTACAACAATGTCAAGGTACTTAAAGCCACAAAACTGTACATTGAGAAATGGCTTAAAGAGTAAATTTTATGTTACATGTATTTTACCACAATAAAAAAGGAAAAATCCCCCCGCTGGAAGGATTTTTTTCCATCTCGATATCTTTACATCAACCAAATAACCAAACACGGCAACAACTCGCAGCGTCCCACAAAGCTCATATTGTATACCACTTTACTTCTCATTTGCATTCTCACCTCCCCTTTTCTGTGACTGACAAGGTGTTCTTCCTTGACAAGTGACTTTTTCTAAGTTGGGAGCACCATGGAGTAGACTTTGCACTGGACGTGAGAAATTAGGGGGGAAAAAAGGAAAAACAAGAACACGTTTATAATATCCTAAACTCTAGGCTCCTTATTTCAAAAGTTCGGCACAGAAATTCACATTAGGTTGAACTTTTTAATATAGAATAATAAAAGCTCTGACTTTTCAGCTCAAGTTTTAGGCATACATAACTTTCTGCTAATAACCTATGAGCAGTTGATATAATTTTTCATAATAGGCAAGGAATGAAAAGGTCAAATGGAGACAGTGACTTAATGTTTTTGAAGCTCTCTACACATTATAAATTCATTCTTCATTTTAATGTCATCACTCATAACGACCCAGCAGCATTTTTTTCATTTTCTTCCTCTCAAAAGGGACTTATGTGCCAGCCAAGAATTACACAGGAGATTCTAAATCAATAAAACAAAAGGACACCCTCCCTTTTAAAAAGAGGTAGTAACAGGATTTCCAAAAGTGTGTTCTGTGAACTACCTGCATCTGAGTCACTAATGTGTTCATTAAAGATGCGGATGCCCTACTGAATGGAATCACTGGGAATGCTGGCCTTGGGTCTGCTTTTTATTAAATAAAGTTTCTAATGTATTAGTTAAGGGGCAGCCTGACTGGGGCAAGATGGTGGATAAGATGAAGAGTGATTTTGGTCAGTAGGGTCTCAAGTGGAAAGCCGGCCAGTAAGGAGCAGACGCATGGGCCCAGGGCCCCACCCACTCCCCAGTGCCCTTCCCCAGTGCCCTGTCCCATTTGCTCACGGCTCAGCATCCCCGCCTCCAATATTCCTAGACTCTCCCATTGGTTGGCTTCGGAGGACAGTGGAGCACTGATCCCTCAGGACCCTTAGTGAATGAGGACAAAAAGTAATGGCCAATCCGGTGCGGGAGCCTCAGCTGCCCGCTCCAGCTTCTTTGGCCTCGCCACCATGGGGTTGTCCACACTTCGTTCAACCAGAGCCCCTGCCCATGTGCGCTGGAATGTCTGGACCAGGGTTGGCAAATGGGTCTTCATCTTGAGTGCTCGGTCTTGACCATTGCTGTGGATACCTTGGATTTGCAATGTCTGGCATGAGTTGAGAGGGACAGGACAGCCTCAGGCTTCCAGTACATTCTCTGTCCTTTATGTTCCTGAAGACAATACTTTAAATACTTCCAGGAATTATTTACCATTTATTTATTTATAAGTACGTAGATAGTACTTTCTATGGTCAAGACAATCTTCTAAGTGCTTTATAGAAATGAGCTCATTCCATTCTTTAACAGTTTTGAAACGCAGACTATTTTTATACTCATTTAAAACCGACACAGCCGAAGCACAGAGAGGTTCAGAACTTTGCCCAGAATCACACAGCTGGCAAATGGCAGAACCGATGAAATGCCAAGGTGGTCCGCCTTTGTAACTTGCACGAAGCTGTTCAAATAGGGTGTAGACTAGTTAATGGCAAAATAAAGCACTTCAATGAAACAAACGCTGTGCTAAATTCTGGTTAATTTTGCCTGTCCAAGGCCAGTACTTTCTTTGTTGATAGAGGAGATTAAAGAGCATTTCTGAGCCGTGTTAAAGGAAATAGCACAAAACTGAAGCTTTCTGATTGACATTGTAGGACCTGAAAGAGAACTAAAATGTATTCTGTGGGTCAATGTTATTTTATGCCACAAAGGGCACAGGTTATAGTACCTCTTAGGAAAAAAACCTGTTGACAAATTAGGGCTGTGCACTTAGCACACCTGAGTGCCAGAGAGCAGTTTGTTTTCTCACAGTGTAAACCTCTTCTTGAGAATCGTGTGTGCTGCTGATTCCCTAGAAAAACCTTATCTTTTTTGGTCTGATGTATCGGCACTAGTCACGTTTTCAAAAAATGTCTACAAGTTGAGTCTAAGTTGACAAAGTGCTTATAGTTGAATATTTCCAATCAACACACAACCATCAGTTGATATTGGTCTAGGGATGCAGTTCACAACATGTGGTCCCTGGATCAGCAGAAGCAGCATCACCTGAGAATTTACTAGAAGTGTGGGCACTCTGGCCCACTCCAGATCCACTGAATCGAAACCTGTGGTTAGAGCCCAGTATTCAGTTTTAACGAGCCCTCCAGATTTGAGAAAACTGGTCTAGAAAAAAAATAATCAAACACAGCATACACCATAGTAAAACTTTTATGTCAATTCTTTGCCACAAGTTAGATTCATAAGAGCTTATCTTGGATCAAATCCTGGGTCTACAATTTACTACCTATGCGGCCTTAGGCTAGTCATTTACCCTCTCTAAATCTGTTTCTTTACCTGCAAAATGGGAATAATAAGGCCTAATATATAGAGTGTTACTTGGATTAAATGAGAAAAATGCATCCTGAATACGGACAGTGCATAAAATATGACAAATGCTTCAGACACATTTGTGCTGGATTTACTACCATTATCATCTTTATGGGTGCAACAGCATTTGGTAAGAAATACTTTTTTTAGTGGAAAGGATCATGTATAAGTCACGGGTGGGGATTCTGGGACAGGAAGTTATTCCAACTCTGCAGCTCAGAGAGTCTCCAGGCAAAGGCCGTAGACAGAGCCCATCTTGTCTAAGACGTGAGCTTGCCTGCCCAAACTCTTCCTTCCCCCTGGCCAACTGTGAGCCGAGGGCAGCACCACTCGGCTTTGAAGATCCCTAGAGTGTCGAGATGCTCCTTTCGATAGACACTTCCAGCTATATTCTCCTACAACCAAGGAATCGCTTGATGAGAATGAGCAGGGGAGGGACACGGGGTAGCAGGGAGAAGGGGTTGGACCGGGACAGGGATGAGGAAGGAGGATGAGACTGTTCCTAGGCAGGTCCCAGCTGTTTCCTCGCCCTTGGCCCTCCTGCACTGCCATGGTCTGCCTCTAAAATGTGCTTCTTTCCTCTCCCTGGGCACAGGCCTTTCCCTCATGTCCTCCCACACAGGCTGGAATTCTCCAACCCAAACTGTATTAAAACCAAAAGAGAGAGAAGGAAAAAAAAAAAAGATAAAGAAGCATAAAGGAATTAGAGAAAGAAATACAAACCCCAGAAAACCAGTAACGCTCACTACAGACTAGGGTTTGATCCTGTAATAACTGCTCAGTGAGCACCTGCTAATTGATATTTTTTCTATTGAACAGCAATCACAGGCCTGTCCAAAGAGAAACGCCATCAGCCGAGGGAGCCCAAGATGATGGGCAGGATCTTATGGCATCTCATCTGAACTTCTAACCTAAACCTACATCTCTTTATTTTTCTTTCTGTTTGCTCCTTTGGGCTAAGTCACCCTACAGCAAGTAAGGTCAGGATACTTTGCATAGAGATCACTTGAACCACATCTGAAGGACGAAAGAGTCCATCAGCTGGAGGAGGATAATAATCAACCATAACTGCATACCTGTTCTGTGCCAGGAACTACGCTGAGCGCATTACAGCCATCTCTTCGGTTATTTCTCATAACAAATCGACAAGGCTATACTGACAATAACTATTGTTATTGAGCATTCACCATGTGCCCTGCACTGTCCTAGGCACTTTACGTGTCTTCATGAACTTAATTCCTATTACAACAGTATAAACTCTATATTACTACACTCATTTTTCAGATGAGAAATTTGAGACACAAACAAAATTAAGAATTGGACACAGAAGCCCAATAAAATAGCGGAGGCTGGAGCTGAACCTGAGGACTCTGACTTCGATTCCCACCTTCCCAAGCACCGTGCTTCTGGGAAGAAGGAGCACGTAGTCCTTGAAGGCCACCCACCAAGAGCCAGGTGGTGGATGTCGACTGGGAGGTTCATTGAGCACTGGGGGAGTGTTGTGGTTTGAGCTTCAGGAAATTATTTGCATGAGTCAAAAAGAGAGTGGAGCCAGCTGTAGGCCAGAGAACGTGCAAAAAAAGAAAACGCCATTTCAGATAAGAAAAGAAGAATTGAGAAGTGAAGAAGATGAGCTGCTTTGTCAGTAGCCACATCGAGGGCCTTGGCTGTAAAGAACGGAAGTTAACTACCCTAACGAGTAATTCTTTAGATGGATTTTATAACACCGACAGAAAAGACAAAGAATCAGACTCCAAAACAAAATGAGCAGGAACAAGTGAGATCTAAGCAGAAAATACACTGGTCACACCTGCAGGTGAGAGCATCGGATTGGCTGGGCTGGGGACAAGCCCTTGTTCAGCTTCTAGAGTCTCTGGCAGAATCCTCTCTGCCACCAAGATTCACACAGTACAGGATGCCCTCCCCACCTCTCCCAGATCTACAACACCCGCGACAGCTGCCGAGGCCATGAACAAACATGCTCTCTGTGCCAGGTCAACAGAGACTCTGAAGACCAGCGAAGAAGTACAACAGCGAGCCAAGTGTGCAAGACAGAGGGGAACCAGCATGCCTCTCTCATGAGACAGCTTGGCATTTTCCTTGGGGACAGCATCGCCAACCAGTTTTGTGAAAAGGCCCCCTCTACCAAGGAGGGCTCTAAGACTTGGAGATCCCAATCCCATCCAGAGGACAGTTCCTATTGTAAGTGATGGACGGGTGGTGACCAATAACATGATCATATGGCTCCCACAGTGAGTGGGCTGGAAACTTCTCTGCCTGGTGACTGCCTTGAGCACACTGCTCTTAGCGTGACCAATGTTCAGAGGAATTGTAGCAGGAAAGTGCACTTGAGAGGGGGAAGTTCATGGCTGTCTGCTGACATCGTATGAACAGAAGGAATCACCATGACTATCGGATGGTTTTTCCATCTGAGCGAAGCCTGGACCTGCATCCCAATTTCTCTGCCTATACTTGTGCCAACCTGAAAATCTCAGCATGAGCTCTGTTGCACAGCGATGCTCCCAAATCTTGTTACAGCAGATTCCTCTTTTTACTTATCTCCAGCTTGACCCTGGAGGGTCAGACAGTAAATCGCTAAGCAGTTCTCTGTGCTCATGCAGGATGCCCAACAAATCTGGCAGCTGAAACCAACATGCACATGGTGGGGAAAGAACGCAAGCCCAACAGCTGATCGAGGGTCAAAAAAAGGAAGTTTTTACTGGGGAAAATGTCAAGAAAATTATGAATGCAATCTTTTAATTTAATCATCAGCATGTGCATAGCTCTTTATGAGAAACACATTTAAACATTTATAAAATTAAGATGCTAAAATTAATGTTTGGCTATTATAGAAGTACTTGCAATTGTCCGACAATCATGCGTGATTAAATAGCAATCTCAAACGTTACGGGACGGGGCCCCATTGAATAAAACTGTCAAAAGAGAACTCGGATTTATTGGAGAAAAAGTTTGTGAGCTGTGAGCCCTCTTGTGGCCATAAAGTGCAGTGCAGCCAAGGCCTCCGCCCCCCCCCCCCCCCCACCTCCCACCCCACTTCCCCAGCCCTGCCGGCAGTGGGTGGAGCTGTGGGTGAGAGTCTTAAGTGTTAGGCCTTGACTCCTTCACCAGGAAACTGCTGGACAGTAAGCAAATGCCCTTCTCTCTTACCATCAAGGACATTAGGATAGAGCCCAAACCCTCCTTGCCTCCATGTGTGCCCTGCAATAATGCCTCACGTATGCAGACGGTACCATCGGCCTGTAAAAAAACCACCGTGGTGCCTGTCCGCAGATACCGGAACAGATGCGAGAGACCATGTGACTTGCCCAAGGTCTTTCATTCTTCTGACCCGATTTTAAACGTCACCTCCTCCAGGTTTTAGAAGTCACCTGATTTTAAATGTTTTTCTTGACCACCCTATATAAAGACACCACCACCCACCCACACCAGCTACCGTCAAACCCTCCAAACACCTTTCCCTCCACTTCTCAAACTGGGGGCAAATTATCCTATCCACACTCTGGTCACATGTTTGCTATTGTCCCCCAGGCTAGAATGGAAACTCTATCGTCCAGATCTGTCTCATTCAGCCCTATGCCCTGGGCTCAGTTGGGGTGGAACCCTGAGCGATGTGGTTAGCAAGACATGTGGCTGATGACAGACCAGCTGACTCCAGGCTGGTTGGAGGAGGACATTGTCCGGTTGGAGAAGGACATTCTCCCTCGAGGTTTGTTGGCGTGGTGTGAGCGACATCCCCTTGGGTCAACCTGCAGACCCCTCCTAGTCCCTGTGCACTGGGTTAAAGTCTGCATTTTATCCCACAAACTCATTCCTCCTCCTTTATAGCAACATCTCGGCTTGAAGGCACCATTCTCCACCCAGTTGTACAAGCAAAATATCGGGATGTCATCTTGACTCCTCTGCATTTCAATGGCTCCTTCATCTCCCACCCAGAGCTAACAAATAAACGCCAGGTGCTGCTAATTCTCCCCAGTGCACACCTGGACGCACCTGCGGCTTTTCCCGTCCGGGCCATGCTTCCTTGCACAGTTATCGTTTGCATTAGAGCAGAAGCCTGCCAGTTGTCCATCCCAGCTCCAGGCTGCAGCCAGAGGGTGCTTCCAAAAATGCAGAGGGGACATTGTCCCTGTCACTGAGAACCTACCCCCCCTACCCTCGGCTTCCTGTTGCTTTTAAGAGAAAGTCCAAAATGGCTAATATGACCCTTCCGACGACCTTCTATGTCCTCACTTCTCTCCCACGCCTGGCTCTCACCTTACAGACGTTCCCCCAGAGAGTTCTGCAGCGCCAGCCACTACGTTAGACCCTTGCAAAGACATTCTCTCATTAAATTTCCACAATCCCACAAAAGAGATATTACTATTTCCTTTTTTTTTTTTTTAGTGAAGCAGGCTCAGAGAGGCAAAAGTGACTTGCCAAGGATTCTCAGGCCTCCTGGTCTGAAATATTGCTCCTTCTAGCTCAGCCTGCTGCCCTCACCCTTATCACTGTCACTGACAGTGCTTATTAATTAAGCGCCTGCTGTATAGAGGACATCATGCAAGAGACTCCAAGGCCCTCTCTCTACTGAGCAAGTCCTGAGCAAGATGGTAACTGGAGACCACCTGACTCTGTAATCCCCAGCATTCAGAACAGTGACCAGCATTTCGTAGGCACTCGGTAAACATTCGGTAAGTGAACAATCGTCCATGTTCTGTTCCCCACCCCATGCCACCTTTTAGGAAGTATAGTTCGTGGTGTTTCTAGAGCTGTCCATCTCGTAAAAGCGAAAGCATAAGAAAATATGCTCTTTACTTATATTCTCCTCTGGTTCTTCAGGCTCCTATGGGTCTAGAAAATATTTTTTTCATCTCTCCAGGTAAAACACTAATTCTACCACCATGCGAGTCTCTCGTCCCACTGGCAAATTCTATAATGAGGTGAACAAAAGTTATGGGGAAGACGCTAGATGTGAGCCATTTGTGGACTTTCTCCCAGGGTTGCGACATGACGTGGGCTTCAGATGTGACCTGAATTGGGTTAGGGGACAGACCAGGGCTCTTGCAAAGCCCCAGTAAGGCAAAGGCTGCGGGAGTGCAGGGGTAGCTCACAGTGGGAGGGATGTTCCACGCAGCTGTTCATCCACTTACAGGAGTTGTCCAGTTAAACTAGTTGCCGTGGCAACCTTGCCTTTCAAATTTGGAAAGTTTCATGAACAAGTGTTAAAGATTTCATTAAAAAAAACAGAAACAAAACAAAACAAAAAACCAGGCTGACTCAGCCCCAGGTATATTTTCTTTGGAGGACTTCTCCACGAAGCCAGGCACAGGATAGAAAGACTCTGAAGGCTGCTGTTAAATACAAACCAGAAAATAATGAAAACCACCTTAATTTTCATCCCACTAATTCAGGATTTGTGAAAAGGAAAAATCTCTGCCCTAACATAAAGCTAGTTCAGAAAACATAATTTGAATAGATAAATGAAGGAATGTTTTTTAATAAAATGGACTTTTCTTATAAATAGACACAACATAGATATGTCTGTCCCATAAAACTGCCTAGAAGAATAAAGTGGCTCTCAGGGTTGGATTTCCCAATGCACTAGAATTTATGATTAGAACATCGACACTGACGGGTGGGAAAAGCTTGGGATTTTGGCCAAGGATCACATGCCACTAGTAAGCGATTTTTCTCACTTGAGGGTGATCATAATAAATAAGACAGTATATACTTAAAAACGGTTTGGAAAAGCTAAAATTCTAAACCAACGCTAGTAGTTTTTGTTTCATCCTATGTCATCAGGCTCAGGTTCTTATGTTTTTGCTCATAGGGAGAAACTGAGAGAAATCCCAGGCCACACTGGCACAACGGAAAATTGAACTTGGGCTTGCTTCAGCACAAATGACTTCACTATTGGAAATAGAGGATTTCTGGGAAAACCCTCCCGGGCTTGTCTGGGTGAAATGTGCACTGTCACCTTTTCTGCGCACATGAGCCACACAATTTTCTTCCAGAGAGATCTCAGCCCGTTGGCAGGAACGACAGTATCTTGGTGCCATGTGTGATCTGAGGGGCCTTCGAATCCTATCCACACTAAAATGCCTACTCGCCTTTGCCACTTACCAGCTGGTTAGGATGCCAAAGACCACGCTTACCTGCTTCTTCTCCGGGAGCTGGGGTAAAATGAAAATGGGAAGATGGTACTTGAGAGCAGAAGCCATTCATATCAACGCTTCTTCTCTTTACTCATTCATCCGTTCATCCCTTATTCACCTGTTCTATGAATCCGTTGGAAGCCTACACGGTGACGCGCCCTGTACGAGGCCGTGCGTGAGCGGCACCCGCACGGGCCTCTCCCCTTTGCTCTCCATTCTCCCATCACACGGGCTCTGTCCTCACACGCCGGGTCCCTGCCCCAGGCCTCTTGCACTTGCCCCTTCCTCTGCCTAAAATGCTCTTCCCGAACTCTTTGTAGATCTCATGCCTCCCCCAGCCCTCTGGCCTCAGTTCGCAAGTCACCTTTATAGAGAGGCCGCCTTTGACCACAGTAAGAAAAAAATCTCCCCTTCCCAGCCCGGCCTGCATTTATTTCCTTTATAATTATTCTGATTTTTTGACGGTTCTTTGTCTTCTTCCTTGCGGGATCCCCAGCACTTGGCACACTGCCTGGTATATAAGACATAATGGAACTGAGTTAGCTCTTGCTACATGCCACTTGCCCTTTGGAGTGTTTTATGTGCAATCTCCCTATTAGTCATCCCTACAAGCCTACGAAGTAGGTACAACAGGGGCAAAGAGAAGCTACGTAACTTAGTCATACAGTTAGTAAGAGACAGGGTTGGTGTCTGAACCCAGGAAGGTTGATTCTAGTGTCTGAACTCCTGATGCCGACACTAGATTTGTCAGCCAGTGTTATGAATGAATGAATGAACATAAGAATGAATGGATGAGTCTACGGTAGAAGACAAACACTAAACAATTATTTAATTATTTATGTCCGTAAACAATTGTTGTTTACGTACATAAGTATAAAGAAATGCAGGCTACGCCGAGAGTGTCTCATAGAGCGATCAAACTTAGTTTCGAGCATCAGGGCAGACCTGCCTGAGGAAGTGATACTTACTGAAGTGACAGCGTGGGGTGTGGATGGGAGTTAGGAGGAGAAGAGGGTCCTTCATCAGATAATCTGTTGGTGACACTGGAAACATAGAAGGCAGGCTGAGTACGAGCATCAGACTTCAGGTTCAGAATAGTATCTCTGTGATGAAACAGGCAGGGCATACACCAAGATGGGAGCAAACGTTGGTAAGTATTTTGGAAGGCAATTTGCAGAATCTATGATGTCTATAAACGACTTACGGAATTTAAAATAGACCCTGTGTTCGACCCAGCAATCTCACTTTTAGCTGTCTTCTCTACCAATACCCTTGCTCATGTCTAGGGAGGAATACGACAGGTAGCTATCAAAACGGCCCAAAACTGAACGGGAAAAAATAAATATTTATCAACAGGAAAAGGGATTAAATACATTTCGATACCATCATATTGTGTGGCATATTCTGGAACTAATTTTTTTTTTTCATTATTTTAATCAAGATGCCGTGGCAGGTAAAGACCTATAAGACATAGAACCAAATGAGAAAAAGTCAAGTAACGCGTCACTACGTACAAAATGATCCCATTTATGTATTTTGAAAAAAAAAAGAAACCGAAGCTATGTGTGCATGCACACAGCGCACACACATACACACACACACAGGTCTAAATGCATGTTTGGAAGTGTTGGGGATGTTTTGAAAGCACATTTAGTAAATTCTTCACCATGATTTCCTGGGAGGAAGATGAGGAGAAAGAAGATTTTTGACTTTAAAAACAATCTGAAATGTTTGAATTTTTATAATGGAAATGTAGTTACCTATTGCTCTGATTTTTTTTCAACTAAAAAACTCACATTGAGATAAAAAGATAAAAGAGCACTCGGCTGTCACTATAAATACAAGTCCCCTGGGAATTTCCCACAGGGTTCCACAAGAGGCCTCACCCGGCCAAAAACCCCAGGAGCCACGCAGCTTGACCTGTGCCATCTTCCTGGAATGTGCAGCTTGCCCTGAGTCGCTTCCTCATTCCCTCAGGTCAGTGGTTCGCGACTCCGACTCCTGGCTCACGTCCGACTCGGCATTTGAGCTTCATCCAAGGTCCAAGTCTGCTGCCTGTAACACCCGCCATTCCACGAGGGGGCCTGCTCCAGACCAGCCAACGCGGGTTTTCAGTTTCCTCGCCCCCGGCTGTCTTACCCTCACCAGGAAGGAAGGTAAATGTCCTCCCCAGCCCCTTGGTCTCAGGGCTGAAGAGGAAAGAAACTCAGCGCATCTACAGATGGATAAGGGCACGTGAACAGCCTTGCCTGGTTAAGGCTAAGCTCTCTGCCGAAGTTTGCCTGTTCTCCGCTGTGCGTGCTGGACCGTCCACGTGGCCTCGCTTTTCCTTCCAGGATTCTGAAACAGATTAGCTCAATGTATGGGAAGGCGAAATCATTTTTGGCCGGTTAAATTTTCAGTTGTATTAATAAACGTCTTAATTAACTGGGGTGCTTGGGAAAATCCATGACTGCTTCTCAGATGCACCCCTCCCTCGATGTCCTGACTCCTGCATCTGTGACCTGCACCTGGGACTCTGCGCCCAGCCCACATGTCAGCAAGGAGAGAGAAAGAGAGCACAGGGTGTGCGAGCGAGAAGGAAGACAGTTCCCATTTCAGCTCGACAAGACTTCCAAGCCCCTAACGAAAGCCATTCCCTGTATTAAGGCCTGGAGCCTGGAGGGCAATGAGACAGAGGCCTTGCCTGCTTGGAGCTTCTAGTCCAGCTTAGAAGATTGACACAGGAGCAGCAAATAGCCTCAATATCAACTGCTGAATGATAAAAATAGTCATGCGCACAGGGAGCTACGAGTACAAAAATTAAAGGTCCTTAACTTAGCCAGGAGAGTCTGGGAAGGCTTCCTGGAAGAGGCGGGTGGACAAGTGAGAGCATCGAGGCAGAGAAAGATAAGAAGGCAAAGGGAAATAAATGGAGATTTAGAAGGAGCAGATCGGCGTTGCTCAAGCATTCGTGATGACTGACGTGGCCGTGGAAGGAGGCGGCGCAGGAGAGGCAGGCAGGGCCTGGGTAGCGGAGGGTCCAGAATGCCAACTCACCCCACGTCCGCTGCATCGGAACACGCCCACTGGCGTGTCGGCATTGACCTACAATGCTGAAGGATGTTATTTCCATATCCTTATACTGAGCTCGTATTGTATTTAAATGGGTTGGGAGAGGGAGATAAGTCATATTTATTAAACACCGGTAAAAACTTTATTACCACCCTCGTTCGCTTTCTTTTCTAAAATAAATTGGTCCACTTTTAGAAAGTTCTAGATAATGAGCAGCACACGATTGCGGTCCGGGGGCAGCCTCCTGCACGTTGATCCCAGCTCGGCGATGGGGCCTGCTGCAGGATGTCCCCTGAAGGTTTCCCTCCACGCTGCTGCGGCTCGCGTTTGGAATGTGTTTGCCGAGAGGTGGTCGCCTCTCTCTGCAAATACGAGAGGGTTTTGCACAACGGCCAGGATAGGGCACTGTGGCGTTTCCACGGACGCTGATGTGACAGGCGGTTTTCCAACTCGCCGTGGGAATTCCAAACCCGGCTCGGCCGGATCTGAAAACAGGTGATTCGGTGTGCTCCCCTATTCACACAGACCTTTTAAAAAACTCTTATTAGTCTTTTTTATTCAAAAGAAAAAAAAAACATACGGTTCTCTTGCCCACAAATTTACTCTATTAACTCAATTGACTTTTGCTTTATTCCTAACATAAATTCAGGTTAATTGTGGTGTAATTTACAAGCAGGAAAATTGACACTTTTGGGGAGTACAGTTCAGTGAGTTTCGATAAGGCCATGTAACCATCACTACAATTGAGACACAGAACATTTTCAAAGGTGCCCAGCTCCTGCCCCTAATGACCAGGGGCAGAGGGTCCCCTGTGTGGCCCCACTGCTCTTTGCTGACCGGCTGGCCTCACACTAGCTCCCGTTTGTGGAACAAGGGGCACCCCCATATCCTCAGCTTACTTCCCAAGTAGAGAAGAGTGATATGATTATTCTCCACAAAGATGCCAGAGCAAATTCCTAAAATGTAAATCAGATGAGGTCACTTCCTTGCTTAAAGTCCTCCAATGGCACCTCCTTTCACACTTGGAATAAAATCCAAAGGCTTTACAATGGGCCACCCATGGTATAGCCTCTGCCTTTTGTCCTCCACCATCTGTGCCTCTTGAAGAGGTCAGGATAGCCCATCCCCCCAAAACGCCACATTAGAACAGGATTATTTTGAGCTGAAGGATTTGAGAATCAATAAATGCGGGTGTTTTCTTACCTGCCCTTTCGGTCTGCAAACGGGGCATATGTTCTCCTTTGTGATGGTGACCCCCACATCCCAGGAGGAGAAGCACAGCCCTCATCACCAGAGACGGAGAGTCAGCATCCCCACGAGTCTGCACCAACACACCTTCCTGAAACAGCCCTGCATGTATTTCCTCCACCGCTACCTCTGCCCATCTCATCTCCAGGTTTCTGCTTACCTACAATAAGCAGATCTCTGCTAATGACTGTCAGGACAGTTTGTTTCGTCAGCGCTTCTCAAGAGACATTTTTGTGCTTAGTTACTGTGCCATTAGAACGCAGACCCCAAGGGCAGGGACCGGCTCTGGCATGCTGCCTACCACACTGCCCCAGCATCGGGTACACAGCAGGTGCTCAGAAACACCGCAGATGAATGAACGCACAGCCCTAAGTAACAGATTCAGGTCGAGTAAGGAGCCCCACTGGCTCCCAGAATTGCTTTTAACGGCTCTTCTAGTTCCTCACCTAAGGACCCAGTTTCTAGGAACAAGCTTACAGTTTCACAGACTCAACACATCTTTGTCAATCTGTCATCAGGAGACGTTTCTCCCAGGAAACCAGAGTGATGGGAGTCTGCTTCCTCCTCCCCCACCCAGCCCGCCCCCAGGCCAGGGGTCCCTGAACAGCCCTCCAAGACAATTGTCACTTCTTTAAATGACACGGTCAATGTTTTAGAGATTCTGAACATTGCCACCTAAAAGCCCTTCCTCCTGTTACTTTCCAGGGAAACTCAGAGATAAATGTTACAACATTTTAAAGAGGTTTTGGCATTTGTGGCCACGTGAGGATACATAAAGTGAATTCATTATTTAGCTATTTTCTGTGAAGCAGCCCAGAAATACCTTTGAGGCATCTGCATTTAATTCTGCCAAAGGATTAGTAAGTCTGCCTAATTCTTCCATTTCATATTTTGCCAACGTTTCTTCCTTCTGTTTACTCCATTAAAGTCTACAACAGCATAAAAGATGAAAGAATGCATTCGATTGTTTTAAAATGCTAATTTCACCACGCCTGCGGTGGCTGTTTAAGGTGATCTCCCCTTTAGTGAGGAAATGACTTGGTAAATTTCTGACTCCCAGTGTAAACTGTTTGGTTTCAGGTCACAGCCTCACTAATTTATGTGTTAATTTGATCAAAAGTCGTTTACATTACAAACCGACAAAACCTGCATTTCCTTCACTGCCAGCAATAGCAGGGCACCAAGCTGATATGTGCACAGCAAGCATTTTCTCCTCCCTGAGAGGCAGAGGCAGCAAGCATAGTAACCATCAGCTGATGAAAACCAGGAGTTGGTAGAAATTCCATGTGCGCAAGAGCTACGAAAGGATAGGACAGAAAGAAATTCATGGTAGTGGCAAAAATAGGCACGAAGCATTTTTACGAGGGCTGAACTCCAGAAAAGGGAGTAATGAATGGCCGTCTCCAGTGGAGGGCGTAATAATGTCACCTCGAGAATGGCAGTAAGACCCAAATGGCTTCCTGTCCCCTAAGAGGCCCGGCTCTGCCACTGATCTGTCCTTTTAATTTGGAAGCATACTTATCATCACCCCCAGTATCGGGTGGGTGACTCTAATGGTCCTGGCAAGGAAAGGACCAAAGCTAATGTCACTGGAACCCAAGACAAGACCAGGTGGCCGGTTTGACCGGCTTAGCACAAACACACCAAAACTGGGGAGAAAAGCACCTCACGTGCAGGGAGAGCTGAGGCAAGGACCTCGCTCTGTCTCTGTGGGTAAAGGAAAGCACATTTGATTGTCCTACTGGAGAAGACTCTTCAACGTACATTTAACCAGAAGTGTCAGGCACAGAACTAGCAGGGCCATGTGTCCAACAGTGCCAAGCCACAGCCCAGCGCTGGGCGCTGCTGGGGGTAAAGCGGTGACCGGTACAGTCCCTGCCCTCGTGGAACTACATTCTAATGTGGGTCATGGATAATACACAAGTCGACAAACAGATAAACCATAAATGTTACTGATCAGATGTGATCAGCACTGGGGAGAAGATAGTGCATCTGACATTTCACGGAAGGCGTTTTATTTCCTCTTGTGGCCGTAAAGAATTCCCACACTCGCTTAGCTGCTTAAATGAACATAAATGCATTCTCTGACATTTTTTGGAGGGCAGAAGCTGTAAAATCAAGATGTTAGCAGGGCTGCATTGCTTCGGGAAGCTCTAGGGGAGAATCCATGTCCTTGCTTTTCCAGCTTCTAGAGGCTGACTCTTGTTCCTGACCCCAGCCTCCACCTTCAAAGCCAGCTGAATAGTCAGTCTGTCTCTCTGTCTCTGTCTCTCTGTCTCTCTCTCTCATCTCTATCTCCCTTGTTTTGTGCCTTTTCTTATCCTGATCTCGCTCTTATAAGGATGCTTGTGATTACAGTGGCGCACACAAATAAAGTAATTCAGGCTAGTCTCTCCGTCTCGAGATCCCGAATTTAATTACATCTGCAAAGCTCTCTTTGCCCTGTAAGGCAAATATTCACAGGTTCTCAAGATCAGGTTGTGCCATCTTTAGGGATCATCAGTCCTCTCGTGGAGGGTTAGGAGTGGCCTCCCCAAGGTTTAGCTGACACAAAGGAGCCGGCCCAGGAAAGGCAGAAGTGGGGGGTTTGAAGCAGAGTGTCTGAAGCAGGTACAAGTTTGACACGTTCCAGAAACTCCTGTGAATGGGGCTTGGGGGAGGGGGAGGGCGCGGGCCGGAGGCGGGAGGGCCCGTGCTGAGACGCTGCCATCTTACTCTACGTTTGACAGGCAACGACCCGAGGATTTTTAAGCAGGGGAATCGCAAGATTTGGTTCATTCATTTCAAAGATCAGGATCACTCCGGCTGCTCCGTGGAAGACAGACTATGAGGGGCAAAAACGAAAGCAGAGAAAAAGCGAGAGGCTCTCACGATACCGCAGGTGCGAGTGACTGTGGCGGTGAAGGGGAAGATGGTGAGAGCCCCGGAGGTGTGGGGTACAGTGTCAAGGCTGGGAAGACCCAGGGCAAAGATTTGGGTGCAAGTAGTTTTCTTGGGAGGTGGATCCCCGGAAGCGCAGTCGAGGGCACAGGGAAGAGAAGAAAGTCAATAGGGGGTGTCTTAACTGCTGTGGGCCCGGAACTCGGTCCGGCTGGGGGCTCCAAGAACTAGCACATCTCCATGGAGACTCCAGAAAGCACGAACCTTTATCCACTCACTCCCAATCCTTATTGGCTGAGGGGTGCTTGGCCCTTCCAGATCACCCCCATACCCAGGGCCGAACAACAAGTTTGGCGGAAACCCAGGAGGCCATCGGTGTATAGGGAATTGTCCCTGGTGGCCTCTAGGGTGGGCGCAAGGGAATGGGTGAGACACTCACTGCTCCTGCTACCTCAGACCTTCACATCTTCCAGAAAGGATGGGCTGGTGCCCAGGTGGAGTGGCTGCCCTAGAGAGCAGCACACGCAGTTCCACTGTGACCGAGAGGGGACAGAGAAGAGCACACAGAGACCAGCCTGGTAGATTCAGGAAGATGGGCCGTTCTCATCTATTTTCTCGGTGAAATAAAAATGGAGGTCGTCAGTTAAGAAAGTAGACGGGGAAGGTGATGGAGGTTTGAAGAAAGCTAAGGTGTGACATAGTCCTGGAGAAGCCCGGAAAGGGGAATTTACCGAGGAAACGGCGCGGGCTGCAGTAGTACTGAGCGCCCGTTCTGACATCGGAAACAGCCCTCCCAGCTCTGGGACTTCTTCCCGCCACATTCAGGTGTCTGGGTGTCAGCAAACAGGTGGCCTGGCTGAATCAGGGCTGGGGTGTGGTCAGGTGCACGTGAAGGAGGGGACCAGGGAGTCAAGATTTACGCTTTGGAGTCGGGAGGAATCGGGTTCTGTGAGGCCTAAAATGGAAACACTTTATGACCCTTCTTTAAGAAAAAGCTCACGAAGTCACAAATATAAAACTAAATACAAAATTATTTTTAGAATGAGAAGATAAATCATTACAAATAACAAATTTTAGAACTCTACACAGAGCTGTGATACCACAGACATCACAAATTCCAGAAAAATAACATGATTCTTTTATGGATTAGCTGCCTAGCGTAATTTTGTAGTACTTTCTTTCCTGCCTTTTTTTTGCCTATTCGTGTGACAATAATTCTGTTATTTTCTATACAGAGATGCGCATCAAAAAACACATAGTATATTTGTCATTGTAATTGGTACATCTTCAAGGATCTGTCCACACATCCGTCTGCTCACCCACAAATCCATCCACCCACCTGTACGTCCAGCTGTCCATCTTTCCACTTGTCCATCTGTCCATCCATCAACCTACTGCCCACCCATCTACCATCCATTTAAACCCTTATTAAGCACCAGATAAACATAAGGCATGAAGCTAGTGTTTCATTCAGGCAACTGAAGCCCTTTCAAACCTTGTCACTTCCAATCGCATTTTCTCCATTTCTCTTTATAAGGATACATTTCATACATGTAAATCCTTTGTCTCGTTTGTAGTTTCATCTTCGAGAGCACAGTTCAGGCCATTTTCCTCCCCGTGAGAGGCCCCTCCTCCTCCACACTATTTGCCTGGTTGCCGCATGACTAATTAACTTCTCTAATCACAATGTGAGTCTTCCTAACACTGTCCGTGTCAGGCAAGAATGCATCATAAGCTTTGTGGTGTCGTTTCCTAAAATTTAATAAGGAAACAATAGCTTGGAGTTTATAATTTTACCGACAGTAGATGCATTTGCCCAAGGAAAGATGAATAAATAAAATCCGGTTTAGTAGCTAATAGGAAAAACGCATAGAGAAAAAGAATGTTGAGAATGTGGGCCAAGCCTGTGCCGTCTCCAGAATATTCTTTGGAGAAAGGGTAGGAATAGCTGACATCTATGAAGCGCTAATTAAGGACTGGGTTCTCCGCATGCATTATTTTATTTAAATGCCTCTGCACTAAAAGATAAATCCAGTTGTTACTCTATTGTGTAGATAGGGAAACTAAGGCGTTGCTCGATGCTGCAGCTAAGCACAGACGGTGAAGCTGGAATCTGCAGCCGGGCAGCCTGACTCCAGAGTCTTCGCCCTTCGTAGGGGGGCGGGGTGCACATGGAGAGCTGAGGTTTAACTGGCGGCCGGGCAGACAGCGGAAACAGCAGGGCCTGGGAGTCGAGGGTTCCAGGTGCTAGTCTCCTTCCTGCCATTACCTCATGTGTTACCCTAGATAAGTCACTTTACCCTCTGGTTCTCATAAAATGAATGAGAAGACTGGATGAAATACTCTCCCGTGCCTGTTCCAGCCCCAAAGCCTGGACTATCTGCATTACTACGTTGCTGGCTATGGGATTCATTTACAGCATTAACCCAAAGTTGCTGCCAAGTTATCCGAGGGACCAGAATTAACCAGCGCAAGAACTGCAGGTGGAAACATCAACACACCAACCAGGGAACACAGTCTGGGCGATCCGTGCCTCGCCAGAGTACCAGAGAAGACCCCAGCAGGGGAAAACTGCCCCAGGGACCTGCAACAGCATCCTTTACAAGTAGCAGCTCGTAAGGAGGCGGGAAACTAGTACCCAGCACAGATAAGACCACTGGGTCATTGCCTCCTCCATTCGAGAAATGCATGCTGTGTACCTAACACGTGTCCGGCAGGGGACCAAGCGCTGGAGCCGCCAGAGATTAGAACAGACAGGAGACAGACATCCAGATACCCAAGTTCAGGGCGATAACGTGCGCTGCATGGGGCGCACGCACAGAAGGTCCCGGGGGCGCGGGGAGCCTCTAGCCGGCGCTCTCCTCAGTCCTTCCAGCTCCCTTCGCATCTCGAACATGCCAAGCTCCTCCCTTCTGCTTTGCTCGGTTCTGAAGTGCCCATCCCCTGGTCTAGAGATAGCGGCTCCTTCTCACACTCCAAACCACCTCTTAAAACAGGCCTACTCTCCCTTCCTTACCTATGGGTCCCCTGTCATGCTCCTTCTTGGCATGTGGTCATCTTTACGTAACCTACCATTGTTTAAATCATTATGTTTAATATTTACTGATTTTTTTTTTTTTGGTCTAACGCCCTCACTCTGTGCTATATCTACCAAGTTGCTACAACATTTCAAACCTTTTCTGAGTGAACAGATGTCCGGGGAGGGCAGGGAAGTCTCCCTGGGGAGGCGTCTGAAGGGAGTGCAGGGTTTCCCATGGGCACGAAGTGAGCACGGGGCTGTTCAGGAGACCAGCAAGTGCAAAGCCACGAGAGTGAGATGGAGAAGGGATCCCACGAAGCTGCCGATGGGGAATGAGGGACTCAGTCCCCTGTCTCAAAGCTTGTGGCTCTAAACCTTGGACATGTCTGTTCTTCAATCTTTCTTCTTAGGGAAAACATTGAGTCAGTAAGCACGCTAAACTACTCAGTCTAAAATAAAACGAGGCTAATAAAAACAAGGAAATGATGCAAAATACAACTTATCAGAGGCATAAGAGGTGAAAAAAACCTCGCAGTTGACAAAACTGCATGTGAAAATGAATTATGATTTGTCTCCAGATTATTCTACTAAAAAAAGGATACACTCTATCCGTCTTGGTATATAATCCCCCAAAAGAATGGCAGACAGTCATTACCACATTAGTCTAATTTATACTTGTGAAGAGGCCCATTGTGTCAACTCCAGATAGCATAGCCCTGACAGGAACGGCTAGGCTAGGCCTGGTCAGCAGAAGCATCTGTGTGCCCTCTCATCTCCCCCGGGTATCAAGTGCCTTCTCCCCCTCCCATCCTGACTTCGTTTGTAAGGATGGAACGATGCGATTCTTAGGCCACACGTGAGACTTCCTCTGAGTCGCAGAGCATCGTGGAAATGTCATTCACGTCATCTTCCAGCATCTACCCACATACAGATGCCGAGTCTGCTCCCTCTGTGTTCCACATCAGCATAGAAAGATACCCAAGGGCTTTTAGTTTTGAGAGAGGAGATTAACCAGTGCTAAATGACAAGGATGCCACATTATGTTCAGATTAATTCCGAACATGCTCATCACGGCGCTGATGCCGCAATGCATACACAGAAGGATTAATGACAATTAGAATCCTTGTCAGCGGAGTTGAAGAACTGGTAATTACCTGGAGCCTATGCCTTCTCAGATGAAATGAACGAGCTCCTCCCTCCAAAGACGTAGCCTGCAACCTGGGTTTTCAGCGGAGGCCAACTCCATTATTAACCATCCCAAGAGAAGTGTCTCACGGAGCTGAGGCAAGGCTAGAGGCCACAGGAAGGTCTTGCTAGAACTAACTTCATGGTGAGACCACTGGGGAAGCTCCAACGTCAGATCCCAGATTTCTGTATCATAAAACAGAGGCAAAGTTTATGCTTCGAAATACTGAGTACAATGATAAGTTCCTGTTTAAGCAATATTTTTATCCCCCTTGTCAATCTTAGCTCTGAAATCTATTGTTGAAAAACTTGATAATACTAATTTGTTGTGAGCGATGCTCTTCAAAGGGGAGTCAAACTGTTGAATCAAATAGAAACCTCCTCATGATCAGATGTTTCCATTCGCCCTGTTCTTGTGGTTTTAGAGTGCTATCTGTCTCGTCTCTCTTGGAGTCACTCGAAGGCGCGAAAATGCCTGGAGACGACCACTCTACAGCGACTCTACGCAAGTGACAATCACGTTCCTTGAAATTCTGGGAAAACGTGGGATTTTTTTCCCCTATTAGGTTGTGATATACTTTAGCAAACAACTCCTGGAACCAAATAGATTAGCCCCAAGGAATCTGTTTTCCACCAAGAAAGGAGTGAAGGGACATCAAGGCCTTACTCCACGGTCACAATTGTCACAGGCTAGAGAGAATGGTGACTGCACCTCACCGTGATACTAATGTAAACAGCTCCACGGTGTCTCTGAAAAGTTCAGAGCATGTCCAGGAGCATGGATGCGTCCCCCAAAAAGTCGACTCTGCCAGCGTCAGCGATCTGCAGGCATTATACACACAACCGATGATGGCTCCAAGGCATAATTGGTTCTCTCTCACTCTCGCAGGCAGGGCACCTCTGCAAATGTCCTTATATCTATTACTGAAATGACTATGCAAAATAAAAGTGAATAATTCTATAATTTGGCCTAAAAAAAAAAGGAAAAAGACTGGGTCTGCCATAAACTGGGCTGCTAGGTACCAAGCTTTGCCTCTTTCAGGATGTCAGCCTGCCCCGTGTCATATGATCCTGGGGAGACCCAGGGGCACTCAAGCCATACTCTGCTGGGTATGTTTCTCACCTTGGGCTCGGGGCTGCTCCGCTGAGGGCTGGCCTGCAAGTGCGAGCAAATGAGTGCAAGGGGAGCCCCGCAGGCTGCTCTCCACCCATATTCTATTACCATTATTTTAATAAAGACGATGCACGCACAGGGAGGGGAAAGAAGACCTCAAACCGTTCAGAGAGAGGCTTAAAATTAAAAAGGACCTTTCACGCTCTCCCCACTTCCTACCTCCTGCAGAGATCACCACCATCAATATGCCTTGCACATTCTTCCAGTAAAATATTAATGCATGTAACTGCATATATTTACATATACTTTTTAAATGTTCAGTTAAGGTTGTTTCTGTGTGTGTGTGTGTGATTACACATATGCTGTTCTTGATTTTTCCCTTAATATGTGTTGAAGATCATTTTATATCACACATATGTCTATTTTTTATTTATATTTTACTTTTTGTTGTGGTAAAATATACATGACATAAAATTTACTCTTTTAAGTGTACAATTCGGCGGCATTAAGTACATTCGCAATGTGGAATGCCTAACCATGCGTGACCATCATCACTATCATCTCCAGAACTTTCCATCACCCCAAACTGAAACTCTGTATCCATTAAACCCCTACTCTCCATGCTCCCCTCCCCCAGCACCTGGTAATCTCTATTCTACTCCCTGTCCCAATGAATTTGTCTATTTTAGGTACCACATACAAGTAGATTCACATATCTTTTTATGTATACTTATTTCACTTAGCATAATGTTTTCAAAGTTCACCCATGCTGTCGCATGTGTCAGAATGTCCTTCCTTTTTGTGGCTGAATAATTTCCCACTGTGCGGCTATACCACATTTTGTTAATCCATTCGTGTTGTTGGGTTGCTTTTATCTTTTGGCAATCCTTGTTATGCAAGTGTGGCTGAGTCCCTGATTTTTATTCTTTTGGATATATAGCTAGAAGCAGAAGTGTTGGATCATATGGTCATTCTAGGTCTAAATTTTTGAAGAAATTCCAAACCATTTTCCACAGCAGCTACATAATTTTACATTCCCACCAGCAATGTACAAGGGTTCCAGTTTCTCCACATCCTCATCAACACTTGTTATTTCCCACCCCCTTTTTTTTTTATCATAGCCATCCTAATGACTATGAAGTGGTATCTCATGATAGTTTTGATTTTACATTTTTCTAGTGATTAGTGATATTGAGTATCTGTTCACGTGTGTATTAGTCATTCATATGTCTTTGGAGAAATGTCTATTTAAGTCTTTGGCTATTTTTGAATTGGATTGTTTGTTCTTTTTTGTTGTCGGGTCATATGTTTTTAAGTAAATTTTTAATTGAAGTTTTACATATATAAAGTGCTAAAATCATCAGTGTAGAGCTTGATGAATTTCCAAGGTGAACATGTTCAAGTAATCACCACATATATCAAGAAAGAAGAACACGCAGCACTCCAGAACACCCTCTCTTGCCTGATCCCAGTCCTTACTTAACCCCGACGAAGGTCACCTTTACCTGGATTTCTACTGTTCTCATTTGGTTTTGCCTGGTTTTGAGCTTCAGACACCTGGAATCATCTGGTAGGTACTATTACACTCTTTTCTCTCTGGCTTCTTTTACTCAACTCTGTGTTTGTGAGATTTACCTACATCGCTACATATAGTAGTTTATTCATTTTCTTTGCTGTATAGTATTCCAATAGTATAACTATTCCACAATTTATTGATTCAATTTACAATTTGGGAGTATTTGGATTGTTTCCACAGTTTGGGCTATTATAAATAGAACTTTTAGGAACATTCTTATATCTTTCAGTGATCACATGTGTGCATATCTGCGGGGTATACATGCAGGAGTGGACCATATTTTTAGTCTTAGGAGATGCTGGTAAACAATTTCTTTAAATGATCATATGGAGTTATACATCAGCAATGCAGTTACCCCAGAATAAGTATCCCAATTCATTTTAATAATTCATAGTATGGAAATGTACAATAAAATTATTTAGTTTCCTACTAAAAAACATTTAGGCTGTCTAGGTTCTCTAGAGAAATAGCAACAATGGGATATATATAGAGAGAGATATGGAAAGAGATTTATTAAGAGGAATTAGCCTATGCAATTATGGAGACTGAGAAGTCTCACAATCTGCTGTCGGCAAGCTGGAGGCCCAGGAGAGCCTGTGGTGTGTTTCCAGTCCAAAACTGAAGGCCTGAGAACCAGGGGAGCCATTGGTATAAGTCCCCATCTGAGTCCAAACGCCAAGAACAAGGGGTGCCAACTTCAGAGGGCAGGGAATGCATGTTCCAGCTCAAGCAAAGAGCAAATTCGTCTATTCAGTCCTTACCAGATTGGACGATGCCCACCTGCGTGTGTAAGGGATATCTTCTTTACTAAGTCTACTGATTCAAATGCTAACCATCTTTTCCAGAAACACCTTCACAAGCACACCCAGAAAGAATGTTTTACCGGTTATCTGGTAAACAAGTTGTTTTCAGTTATTTTTTTTACTCGTATTTTTTCCATCACAAGCAGCGCTACACTGAACATCGTGCCCAAATAAATTAGCAAATTTTTGCAAGCCTAACCATAGGGTAAGTCCATACCAGTGTAGGAACTGACCTACCCTGTGTAAGAACCTACATATGCGTTAAACATGTTGGTAAACATTAGCGGATTATCCTCCTTACTGTCTGCAAACACTTCCACTCCCACCAACCTGCTGAGACTGGCTGCCACACACCACCTCCCCCCACAACATTTAATTTTTGCCAATTTGATAGGTGAACAATGGCATCTCTTTGTTGTTCTGATTTGCATTCTTTAATTATGAAATGCCATTCTCACTTTCATTTCTCACCTGTCATGGCAGTCAGTGACAGAAGGAGGTAGCAGCTTAAACCCAAAGGTAGGATAATAAGCTTCCTCCTCACCTCACCAACCTCACTACACGAGGCAATGGCAAATCTGACTCAAATTTAGTTATCGGAGAAGCAGGCTGTAAGTCTCAGGTGACAAAGTCTCAGCAGCATCTGGAGAATGTCATAAGTTCTGCCATTTCCATTATAGTTCTTCTTAGCACACCAGGTATGAGTTGGTGTTTCAGGGGAGCACATGACTGTCTCGTACCTGGCTGCTCCCCCTCTCCCAGCCTCTCTCCTAAATGCATCCTCATTGAGTCTGCTGAAGGAAAAGGTGATCACGGCTCCATTGCTGGCAGCAGGTAGTTTGCGAGGACTTGCCTGCACTGTTGAATATCCTCACAGCCTCCTCTGACCAAGGAAGTTTGAGCTTTGAATCCTCCCCATGGCTGGATATCACGAGTCTGTGAAGACCCTAAGTGTGAGTCCCAGAAACTAAGTGTGAGTCATCAGAAACTTTGGAGGCCAGAAGACAGTGGACTGATATACTCAAAGGGCTAAAAAAAACAAACAAACAAACAAACAAAAAACCATAAACCAAGAATCCTATTTTTGGCAGAACTGTCCTTCAAAAGAGAGGGAGAAATCAAGACATTCCCAGATAAACAAAAACTGAGGAAGTTTTTTTTACCATTAGACAGTAGCTTGCAGCTGTATGAAGTAAAAAAAAGGATCTTAATAAAATGGTTGAAGCGTCCCTTCAGTGTGGTGCGGCCCCTGTAATCCACATTCACCGTCAAGACTCATGCTGAATGTTGGAAGAGATCAAAACGACCCAGATAATCAAGATCCATTTTAATTCATGATATATTCATTAATAATATTCACATTTTCCCCCATTCTGCTATGGAATTTAGAGAGAGAAAATGGTAGCATTATTCTCTATAAATAATTGAGGGAAAAGCAAAACTTTTATTCTTTCTTTCTTTTGAAACAGAGTAATTAATTTCCTACATAGTAAAAGGAACATAAAATGTAGAATCAGAAAGACATATATTTAAACCTGAATTTTGCCTTTCATTTGCTGTACGGTTTTGGACTTAACTCTTTGAATTTCAGTTGCCTCATAAAAATACCATAATATTGGCCAAATTATAAAGTTTATATGAGGGTTTAGAAGGAAAATAAGTTACTGGAGAACCTGGAAAGTTTGAGCACTAGAGAAGTTGCAAACTGTGGTAATTATTATTTTCTATGACTTTCGTAAAGCACTTTTAAAAATAGGCATGATATTGTATTGATACATGCTCAATATTCTATTCTATTTAAACAAATTATCTTGTCTCAATAAATTGATATGGAAGTCAAAAAAAAAAAGAATAAGGACCCACCTCAAGCCACCTCTTTTCTCCCCTGAGAAAACAAAGGCCCCCTCTACCGACTCCCAATTCTTGGCATAATAACCTAACACAGCACTGACGCATTCATTTCCACATCTGTCTCTCCTCTTCCCTCATTCCACTCTGAGAACAGGGTCGTGTAATATTTGTCCTTATATCCCAAGGGTCTGGCATAGCACAGTTGGCTCCTGGTAAGAAATGTCTTTTTAATAAATTTTTTTCACTGCTCAACTAGAACTAGGCCTACTGCTTGCTGGGGTCTGAATTAGAACCAAGTTTAGATAAAGTTGCAAACATAAGCAGCTAGCACAGTGGCCCTCCAGGAATGGTGGCTGTTGATATTTCCATTTATTACTAATAGGAGAGCAAAGTGGACTTATCTAGACTTGGTCTAGATAAAATTGCATTTTTTTCAGAGGTTGAATTGAGTTCCCCAAGGAGCATAGAAAATGTAACAATTTGATAACGTTAATTGAAGAGAAATCTGAAAATTTGTTTCCAGAGGTGCTAGTGGCACAAAATTCAGAAGTAGCTTCTTCCTTATATGGAGGTGAGCTACATCGCGTGTGTAGGCAAGGCCAACACTGTGCCCTTAGGAAGACTTCACAGGTTTCTATGTGCTGCCTTCACCCCAGCTCCCTTGTCCACCTGGTTCTTTCCCAGCATTTCCCATTTCAGTGAACCACTGTCCATCCTGGCATACAGTGAGGGACTTCAATGTCCCTCGTCACCCCTAACCTCTCCATCGCCTCCACTTCTAGATCCAAAACTACGTCTTGTCACATTGATCTCCTGAACTGCCTTTAAAGGTCCAGGTATTTCCACCACATCTCAGTCCAATGTCCTACCGTCTCTCACTGGTTTCTAACTGCTCCGCCACTTCCATTCCTGTCCCCTCCCACACTGCAGCTGAGGTCCTTCCAAACAGAGATCGGACTCTTTATGACACACGCATCCACGTATACACAAAATCTTCTTCTTAAAACCTTTGAACAGTTTCCCACTTTTATTAGAATAAGAACAGAAGTTCCTTGCAATGCCGACCGGGCTCTGCATAGCCTCTTCCTCAGACCCATCTTGACTTATTCACCCCTCAATCATGGTCACACTGGCCTTTTCTCAGTTCCCGGAACATGTTCCCTCTCTCATACCTCAGGGCCCTCGTACCTGCTGCTCCACTCTTCTGGAATGCCTTCTCTCACCTTGGACCAGGTTAGGCCGTCCCCACTCTTCAGCTCTCTGTTCAAACACCACTCCCCCAGCGGCACCTTCGTATCCCTTCTGAACAGGTCAGATGTCCCGTTACAGGCTCTCTAGTACCACGTGCCTCTTATTTTTAGTACTTATCATAGTTTCTGCTTTAGTGCTTCGTCATATGATTATTTGATGCCTGTTTCTCGCTAACTACACTGTAGGCTCTGTAGGGCAGGTATCAAGTGCCTTTCTCATTGTGGTGTTCTCATGACCGGGATCAGTGACTGACATGTCATAGATGCACAGTAAACATTTACTGAATGGATGAATGATGAATGAACACATGCCTTCATACCTGCCCGTGTGCCCACTTAATTGAAATTCAAGAGTTCTGCACCAAAAAGCAGGAGGAGACCACTGGTCTTAGGGAATGTATAGAGAAAGTGTTACTTGTCAACCAACTTGCCATAAAATAATTTCAGTAGGGCGGCCAATGTAGCAATGAGGACAGCGACTTAACACACCACATGGTCCTGACCCTCTGTTAAAAATGCTCCCCAAGCAACTTAGATGAAACTGTTCAGCAAGGTTATTTGTGCTGATTCATCCATTGGAACACTGGGGTATGTCTGTCAAGAAAAACAGTATCCATGCCAGCACAGGTAGTGTCTCTTCAGAGAAAATTACCCAGCGGGTTTGGCTGCCTCTCTGGGCACCTGGTTGAAGATAGAGAAACGATGTCAACAAAACAGAAAAGGACCTCATTTCTTCATTTACTGTGCTGAATGGGCAGTTAGCCACTCAGCTAAAATCCGATTCAAGTAATTCAGACATTCGAACGAAAGCAAAAAGAAAAGTGGGGGCGGCAGCTACGCTGGCGAGAATGATGCTGACGGGTGGCGGCCGCCATTTATCGAGCTCTCTCTCTCTGTGCCCTCCAGGTATTCTCTCATTTAATTCTCACAAACACCTGTCAGATATGGGCACCATGTTATCTCCTTTCGATTGACAGAGAATAAGTGGTTCAAAGAGGTTAAATGATCTGGCCGAGTCCGCATCGAGGACATCATAGCCCAGAGCCTCTGACCTGGGTCTGTATGATTCCCTCAGTATATGTCATTGTGGGTTATAAATCAAGTAAATCGCCTACTGGCAGCCTCAGCTCTCCCACTATCTAGCTCAGCCAGTCCTCCTACGGATGAACATCCACATCTGGATGCCAATTGTGTGGCTAGAAATTTGGACAATTCTCACCACAGCCCTGTGAAGTATGGTCCAGATGTTCTCTGACTTATATTGGGGCCAAGTCACAATAAACACATTGTAAGTTGAAAATATCCTAAGTTAAAAATGCATTTCATATGCCTAACCTACTAAATACCACAGCTTAGCCTAGCCTACTTTAAATATGCTCAGAACACAATATCCCAAAACTGCTGGCATCACAGTAATTGGGGCTCCTATTCATTTGATCCCCTTCTCCCGTATAACACGCCCCCTTCTCTCTGTAGCCAGTATCACTCTCACCCCCAAACAGAGGTTCCCTGAGAAAAAGGGATTAGAGATCTCCCAGGTGAGTAGACAATCTTATGTGTACATTTTTTTAAACCCATCCTGGTTTCTTTGCATTCATGGTAGGTGCTGATTGCAATAATCACTCTGCTCTATTTCAAGAGATGCCAAAACATTTAAACATTAAGTCAGAAGTCACTTAGCAAAATAAAGACATTGTATTAAAATCACAGTTCTGGTTTAAATTAATGCTCTGTTGGCTACCTGTGTATTTGGAGAAATCAGAAACCCTATAAGGACTATTCCCCAAAGCTGTTTTTTCTGTTCCCAGAACAGGTTTGTCCCACAGCACAAGCCACAGAAGCCAGCTGAAATTGCCACTGCTGAGAGGCAGAAACTGATCTCCAGATTTCTAAAGCCCCCTACCTCCCCGGAAAGTTCTAGACGGATGTTAAGTTTCATTGGAGACCTCTGCCAGTCCCTAGACACTTCAGAGCCAGAGGAAGCTTCAGAACAAAGGTCTCTGAACAGTTTAAATTATATCTGCTGAGAAAGGAACGGAGCCAAAATACAAGTGAGAAATTCCATCCGTGTTTCCCGAACAAAAAAATCTCTTCCATTATGACTTCAAAGATTCTTTCTGTATTTCTGATTGAAATATAATCACTTTCACATGGATCCACAGGAGGCAGGATTCTGGAAAAGAAATGACTTTTTCTACATAAAAATAAAAATTACAGAATTTTAAAAGACACTATTTAGAGGTAGGTCTGCGGCTTCTGGTGGGACCTATCAACATGAAAAATCCTCTTACACATTTTCTTACACATAGACCCAAAACCTGCCCGATGACTAGGAAGGGGCGACGCAAGTGTTCATTGCCAGAAATTCCATGAGAGCAGGAATCTTGGTCTACAGCAGAGGCCGGCATTTAATAAATGCTTAATAAATATTTGTTGAATGATCAAATAAGTGGAAACAACTCAAGTATCAATCAACAGGGAACAAGGAACAGAGCTCAATTGCAAAACATGTGCCAAGGCAAAAGGAATGCCTTGTCTTACCGCATTTTTTTGCCAAAATGAAAAGAACAAAAAAGAATTCATACCAAACTGTGGCCTAGGGAGTTGGAACGAGAAGAGAGGGCTGAGGGAATGAAAGTCTTTCACTACTTATATTCTTCTGTTGGGCTTGAATTTTTAGCAATCAATGTGTATTAATTTTTTAATTTAAAAAATCTGTTGCCTGTTGACCTATAAACTGAGATCTCAGCTGTACAAGCTTTTAAGTTTCCAATTCTCTGAAACTGTGGCATTCATTGGTATTGATCTGTCTCTCTGGAACTCCTGGGGTTCCAGGTTTGAATGTCAGCCAGACTTGGCTGTTGGCCACAGCACAAGGGTGATGGGCAGGCAAACACGGTAATGGAGGTTTACAAAGCACAAGGCTGAGCCCTGGCCAATCATTTTGCACGAAGCGTCAGATATCAAATTACCTGACAAAAAATCATATAGGTTACCTGCCATTGGAATTTTGAGATGAAGCTCAAAACACCAGTAGTGAACACGTTCTATCCACTGGGTAGGGGCTGACATAATAAACCAAAGTGCTTATCACCTGGGTGAGCCAGGCAGCGAACCATGGCCGGGGCTAAGAAGGACATCAGAGGCAGTAATTGGTAGCTCTGAAGCCTACCCTATGGCTCCTTGTTTCTCTTCTTTTCTCTAAACCCTCTGAAGGGTTTCCTGCCCCAGTTCCCAGGGTTAACATGTTTTTGTTCTTTTCTCTTCAATCACCTGCTCTGCTTCCATCTCTCGGTTCTTCTCCTGTTCCAAGCTCAGCTCTGAAATAAAATATTTATTTCCTACTGACTGACTCTTTGAAATAAGCAGTGCAGTCCCCCTTTTTGTTTATTTGAAGAAGTTTATTGCCAATTATGAGGGACAGGAAGGGGATGCAAAAATATGCACTTAGAGAAAGTACAAAACTTTTAAGCAGTGGTTCCAACTTTGGTGCTCATCAGAAATGCTCTAGAAACACCTTCAAGACTCCTGGGGTTGATATGTGTCCAAATAAAAAATTTCCTGTACATTTAAATTTTTTTCACATGTAATTTAGATTAATGAAACCACTGGGAGATTTTCTAAATTCACCGAAGTGGAAAGCTAAAACAATATTGACAGTCCAATCAATCACATGCTGATAATAACGAATCCAAAAAAAAGCAGGACATAAGTGGAGGTCACAAAGAAAAAAAAACGTCTGAACCTTTTTATGCCTAAAGTTAAAATATTTGAGAGTCTACGGCCATGCCACCCTGAATGTGCCTGATCTTGTCTGTATTGCAGGAGCCAAGTCATGTTAACAGTAGGAATTTAGAGAGAAGAACTCAGGCTCTTGTCATGTAATTCTGATGTTGACCATCTAGAGTTAGCACAGACTTCACAAGTTAAGGGCCCAGTCCCCAATAAGACGGTCCCATCGCAGATACAAATCACAAGCTCAGGGGTCCCCAGGCCACCTGTACTTCTGACCAATTGTCTCCAAACTCAGAAGGTTCTCACACACCCCTCAGGTTCTATAATTCACTAGAATGACTCACAGAACTCTGCACAGTGCTGTTCTTATAACCGCTGTTTTATTACAAAGGGCTAGCCCAATGAAAAGATAGATAAGGTCTGGGAGAGTCTCAAGTATAGAGCTTAGAGCTTCTGTGTTCCCCGCCCATCATACCACAGCCATAGTCCTCCTGACATATCTGTGTTCACTAACTAGAAAGCTCAACCAACCCTGGGGGTCCAGAGTTTTTGCTGGTTCTCATTTTATAGACATGATCGACTAAATCATTGGCCACACGATTGAACTCGGTCTCCAGTCCCAGAGGTCAGGAGGGTATCACCTGACTCAAAGTCCAATCCTCTAATCGCATAGTTGGTCTTCCTGGTGTGACCAGCCTCAGCTGGAGTCATCTTAGCATAAACTCAGGTATGGTCCCATCGGCCACCATGAATAACGAAAACAGTCCAGTCACTTGGCTTACTCCAAGGGTTTAGAAGCTCCATCCCAGGAACCAGGGACAAAGGCCGGACATATTCTCTGTGCCACAATATCTGTCCATGTCCTGCTTCTGATGTTCCATGTGGTTTCTCAAGAGAACAAATCTGATTGGTCCAGCTTGGGTCCTCAATCCACTCTTAGTTTAATAAACCACAGACCCAAGAGGCAGAAATCAAGCTGCTAGGGTAAACTGCTACATGGGAGATTTTAGAGAGGAGGGAGCGGCCCCTCTCCCTCCCCATTGGCCCTGAATAATAGCATGAAATCGATAGTCCAGCAGGCTGGAACCAGGAGACCTGGTTCTAGCCCAGTTATTCCCTTGGAAAAAAAAAAAAAGATAATTTACATATTATTAATGGAAGAATTGAATATATTCTTAGAATACTGTCAGAGTGGAAACGTGCATTATAAAATTTGTCAGAAATGTGATGGAAAAGCCCATGAAACTTCGTATGAGACAATATATTTCATTCAAACGACAACATTTTCTTCAAGTAATCAAAAGCTTCTTCAAACTTGCTATAGTAATGACAAAAATATATTAACTATGTGAAATTCAGAAATTATATTAGGTTCTCAACTTTTTAAAAATTTAGGAAAATTTGTATTAAGGAAACACTCATCACCCTGAAGGTTCTAAATTCAAAAACAGCCAAGGATAAAGGGGAGAGATTGAGTATATTTGAAGTATCGAAAAAAATTTGTGTTACCTTCGTGAAAAAAAAAAAAAAAGCTGAAAATACGAAATGTCATTGTCCTGTATGAATACACAGGGACGAATTTTATCATATAAGAATGGAGAACTCCCACCAAAGTGCTACTATTTGGAGACAGAGTGTTCTGGGACTCATGTTAACTATTTATCCCACAGAAACAGATGGTCAGCTCATAAAGTGGGTTGGCAGAAAAATCAATATTTTCCTTTTAGAAACAACTGGACAAAAAACACTTGGATGCTCAGAATCTTGTTATGTTTATGAAACACTTTCCCGTTTCCAACTTGTCAAGTCCAACTGAGCCCATACTTATTTACCAGAACGTCTTCCGATGACGCTAATGTGCATAGTCCCACCGCCTCCATGCTCCCTGCTGCCAGGAGGGAGTGGATATGGGTTGTCACCTCCAGCTCGTGGAAAAAGACAAAATATCATAAATACCAAGGATTGTTTTTAAACCGACTAGCCATTGTGTCAAAGTATTAAATGTGTGCTCAAGAGCCAGCAGAGTCTGGTTTTCAATAATCCCCGTCTTCAGATGGTTTTCCCCCGCACGGTGACTAAGGAGTCCGCACGACTCCCGGGTGCTTGCCCGGCTTCTGCACTGGTGTCACCCATGGCTTCATCCGCAAGGAAGGAACTGGAAAAGCGAGCTCATCTCAACAGGCTTCGGTCGGGGCAGAGCGCTCACACAACCGACGACGTGATGAAGACGGAACCACACTGAGAACCCGCAGACTGTGAGAGCTCTAGTTACCCTCAGCGCAAAATCCTTTCTCCCTCCCACTCGCCCTCCACATCCGAGCGAGTGACCCATCCGTCCTCACACGTCAGCACGCCACTGAGCCCGCACCGCTTTTGCAGGTGTGGCTACCGATTCCCTTAAAGCGCCCATCTGTCTCCAGAGGAAGAGAGCTTCCTCTGACACTGTGAGGGACTCCCTTAACAGACACATTTTGCAGATTCCTAGTCATCTTCAAAATGGAAGAGGGGAAAAATAGCCCCACGTGGCTATTAACGAATGCTGACATTTTAAATATTTTACGAGAAATGACATTGTAAGATAACACTCAGTAATCAATATTTTTAAAATCTTATAATCTCATTACTCAATTTTTACAAATATGCCAACAGGGCATTACCTTGCTCCAAGTGATTCAAAGAGCTATTAAAAGTAGATCTCGTTCTTTTAACCTTCCTGTAAATATATTTCGGTTACAGCTCAAATCTGTGTTAATACCATAATGGCTCTCTGCTGCCAGCTAATGTGATGTATTATGAAGTATGAAGAACTCAGTAATTTTCAGATTATGGGAAATCTATTCTTAATGGACACCTAAATGTGTATTTATATATTACCTCACGATAAATCACAAAAATGACCCAGAAGTTCTTAAGCACATATTTGAAAACTCCTAACAGCTCCAGAAACCTCAATAAATCTCATTGTACAAATTAATACATAATGTTTCATTTGACTTACACAAGAAAAATGTATTTTAAGTGCCCACAAGAAAAAAAAATACATCTATATATGTCACCTTTGAGTCGATTTGTCAAAAGAAGAAAAAAATATGATGTGCAATATTACTGAAAAATCTATTTAGTTCTCCTCATAAATGAGATATCCTATATTAAAAAGAATTGCTTTGAGGAGAAAATTTGAGTTCATTGTCCAAATAGTTTAAATTAAATGAATATCCATTTGAAATATTTAGATTATTAGGTCTAATCAGAGGAAAAATGGTTTGAATTATGTAATCACATCAATTGTCTTTTGAGTGACTTGGTCAAAAACATTGATTTCTGAGTTCTAGGATTATTCCAACTTTGGCACAACTACTGTGGCTATAAGATTTTGGTGTTTTCTTCACTGTATCCCCAAAGGTCTGGATTGCCTCCCCGCCCACCTCCACCTCCACATGGAAAGAACAAAGCCAATTCTGCTGACTGAAAACTAGAAGTTGTCCTATATTGACTTGCAGCTCATTCGTTGTAAATGGGCTTTTTCGCATCAGCAGAGGAAGCTCATCTCCGGGTCTGGATGGTTTCCACCGACTCGTCCTCCTTCTTCCGCCCTGCTCTGTGTCCTGCATGCTCCTCAATGGGCAGCAGCCATGGGACTTCTGCTTGGTCCTACCACAAGAGGCACTTCCAGGAAATGGAGGGAGGAGAGGGAAGCTGGGGTATGTACGTCCCTTGGCTTGCTCTTGGTCTCTGCAGTTTGCCCTTGTCCCTCTCCCAAAGGCACAGTCCCGCTGGGAGGCCCTCTCCTCCAGCTTTGGCTACCCCTCTGGGCTCTAGCAGTCACCCCCTCCAGCCAAGGGGTGGTAGCAAGACCCCCAGAGTCCTGCACTGTCCTGTGGGGTCTTCTCTTAACCCTGCCTACACCTTTACAAATACCTCTGTGATGGGTAATTTAATGTTGTCGACTTGACTGGGCCGTGGGATGCCCAGATTAAACACTATTTCTGGGTGTGACTATGAGGGGGTCTCCGGGAGAGATCGGCGTTTGAATCGGTGGACTGACTAAAGCAGGTGGCCCTCGCCAGTGTGGGTGGCATCATCCAGTCCGCCGAGGGCCTGAGTAGGACCACGAGGTGAAAGAAGGCTGGATCCGCTCTCCTAGCGCCTGACTGCCGAGCTGGGACATTAATCTTCTCCTGACCTCACTGCTCCTGGTTCTCGGGCTTTCATAATTGGACCAGAACCTACACCACTGGCCCCACAGCTCTGAGGCCGTCAAACCACACCACCAGCCCTCCTGGGTCTCCAGCTTGAAGATGGCAAATCGTGGGACTTTTCAGCCTCCACAATTACATGAGCCCATACCTCATAATAAATCTCTTTACGTGTGTGTATGTATGTGTGGCTTTAATTGGAAATAGGGTCTTTGCAGATGTAATTAGTTAAAATGAGGTCATACTGGATAATCCACAGGCTGATGTTCTTAAGAGGAGAGAGAGCGCATACATACATCTCTAGAGAGAAGATGGCCGTGTGCAGATGGAAGCAGATTTTGGAGCGCCGCAGTGGCCGGCCAGGGAACCCCAAGGATTCCTGGCAGCCACCAGAAGCTGGAAGAGGTGAGGAAGGACCCTGGAGCCTTCAGAGGTGACAGGACCCTGCTGACACCTTGATTTCAGACTTCGAGACACTAGAACTGTGAAATAATAAATTTCTGTCGTTTTAAGCCACCCAGTTTGTGAGACTCTATTCTAAAGGCCCCGGGAAATGAATAACGGGGTGAGTGTTCTCCCAGAACATGAGCTTGCTGACGTCTCTAGGACAGAGCCCCCCCGCATCAGACTGTCAATATTGCAGCCATTTTAGCTGATGGCCCAGATTAATAACTATTATATTTCGGCAGTTTCTACCTTCGCCCTGAGAATCTCTCTGTGCCGATGTCCCCCCGACAACCTCCGTCCCTCTTCACTCTCTGTCTCTCATGCCTCCTTTCTCTCCACCAAAGACCCTTTCCCCACTTCCCGAGAGAAGACAAACAGGAGTCAAAAAGTCCCATAGAAGAGAAGCCGCCACACTCAAGCGATGCCTAAGTACCACAGACAGCGGCACATGTCAAGTGTCACCACACATATCACACATGCCTCTGGCCACCATCCTCCCGAAATGTTAGCCACGCAAAGACTGTGACACTTTAAGATGATTTCTATTTTCCTCCTGAATTGTCGCCTTTCCCCTCTGACGTCGGTAGCAGTTTCTGTGTTTCATTGCATCAGGGAAGAAATATACCAGGGCACAAAGCGACGGGCCTGAAACTTCCTGGTTTTTGATTTCTCAAATCCTGAGCCCACCAAGTTGGGCAGAGCTTGAGGAAGAGGCCGCACAACTCCAAGAAGCGAGGCAACGCAGTGGGGGTCTTTCTAATCCAGATAGGATTCCCCTAGGCTGGTAGTGTGAGAACTTAGAGCTCAGCTTGGAATTTAAAAAATAAAGTGATATTTCTTATACCCCCAAGGCCATGGCTTAAGCATCACCAAGACTCTTCATTTCAATGAGGATTGAGATGAAGGACAGATAAACTTTACAATTAAAGTAATGGACGTGAACATTTCTTCTTCTAAATATACACATGACAGGAACGTGAGCCTTCGCTGAACAGAGGACATGTTCTAGAATGTTCCTAGGGACGCCTTTCATAACAGCCCCCAGTCGGAAACCTCCCAATGCCCACTGACAGGAGAACGCATCAATAAACTGTGACAAGCACATACAATGAAAGAGCGTCCCACAATGAGAATGAACAACATGGATCAGCCTCACAAACAAAATGTCCAGCAGAAAAAGCCACATAGTTCCATTCATATAAACTGTAAAAACAGGCAAACACCGTTAGAAGGTAGGGATGTGGCTGCCCTTGGGGAGAGGCAGGGACTAAAAAGGGGCATAAAGGGGCTTCGAGGGAGCTGATTAGAACTTATGAGAATTCCCTGAGCTAAGCTCTTACGATTTGGGCACTTTGCTGTATGTATAGTACCCTTTAATATTAAAAAAAAAAATTAAGGCAAGAAGAGTTTCAGACAAAGTGAGCAGAGGTCAAGATGGAGACAGAAAGAGATGCGCTGATACTCTGGGAGGCAGACAGGGACAGGCAGGGACTGGCATCATGGACATCCCACCCTCCACAAAAGCATGTGCTATGTGGCTGTCACTGGGGTACTAAACACATTTGCTGGGATGGGGGTGGGGCGGTAAAATATGCACTGTTTGAAACTACGATATCTGGGCCGACATCCCATCTCTTTGTAGGAAAGGTCGGCACATAACAGACACTGCTCCCAGCCTTCCCTTCTCCATGGACAATGGCGCTGGAAGCTCTGAATTTTCTAATGAGCAGAGTTGTGCAAACTCTCAGAAATGCCCAGTGCAGGAGAAAAGGACTTCTGATAGCCAGAGACAAGCATGCGCATTGGTTTGTTTCTGAGTGTGGCAAAATATACAGCTTGCAGTATTTCTAGGGGCAGGGAGAAGGCTGCCCGCTCATAAGTCATAGCAATTGAATGACTGTTATAAATTGCTAAATGATTTTTTTCAAGAACCACAACATCCCTGGCATCGTGTAGCAGCATATAAAACTGTGTTCAGGATAATTCTGTTTTGGAAAGCTGGGCTGTCACACACCTTGCCTCCCACCCCTGACAGACTAACCAGCATCCCATCACACCCTACGTGCGACACAGATGATCTTCAGGCTCCTTAGCAAAGACCTTCAGCATGGGTTTTCCTAGTGGCCTGATAAATGTTATTTTAGATGAGGACCTATGAGTCCCTGGAGGATAGGGCCATGAATTATTAATTGCTGGCATTAATATATATCAAAGGAGTGTATATTTGGACACAATCCTTATTACTTCTCAAGCATTTTTCCACTTGATTTGTTATTCTCCCTTATATGAATGCATGTTCATAATCTGCATTACCAGTCCCCTAATGATGCCATGTCAGATCCAAATGTCACCTCATTATTTCTGACACTCACAGAACCCGCAATGGTAAAAGCCAATTATAGACTAGTGAAATCCCAGAAGACCTTGCCTGCTACAACAGCTAATGAGCTTCAGCATCATTATCCTCGGGACAGCCCCACACAGTGGATGATTGTGCACACCTGTGCCGGGCAGTGGGCCCTCCACTCACAGGAGTAAGGGTCTCTAGCGTAGTCTAGGTGGCTGTGGGAAACCATTCTGGATGCCTGGCAAAAATCTATAGGTGTCTTTAGCAATGTGGTGACTGAAGTGCCGTGTTTTATTCCAACAGACACAAGGAATCTGTTTCAGATAGTGGTTCACTGACCGAGTCGACTTGGCTGAGCTGGGACCATGTTTACGGATCCAGCAAACTGCTGGCCGGTACCTCCCAGGTAGGAGTGAAGCAGCAGCCACTGCTTTCAGAAGGTCGCCATGGTTGGGCAAGGCAAAGACAGGTCCCGAAGAGCTGGTGGGATCCAGCTCGCCCTCATTCTCCACTCAAAACGTGTCCAGCTTTTCCCCCTAAATGCCAGCCTGCTGACCGACGGCATGTCTAGGTCCACCTCAGACAGACGGAAGAGCCTTCCACGGACTTGTCCCCAGCCCCCTGGGGGTCCCCTCCAGCAGCAGGACCTATGAGGCTGCTTCCCCATTCTGCCTGCAAGCCCTGACCCCCCCGCCTGGGTTTGTACCCCTGCAGGGAGTACTGACTTTTCTCTGACCTTTCGACTCTCCTTTCTGGATTTTCCTTCCATCTTGAAGGACTGGCCTGATCTGGAAGGACCTGGGGTCGATGGAGACAACCAGTGGGAATTCACCCCTTCAGTAAATACTTATGGACACCATTCTGTGAGCTGAGCACTAGGTAGCCAGTCCCCGTGCTCCTGAGCCTGCACACCTAATTAGTGGCTACAAACCGCCATTCACTGGGAGCTTACAACATCTCAGGCACTGGGCTAAGCGCTTACACAAAGTGTTTCATTAATCCTCACAAGCACAATTTTATAACACTGGTACTGCTCTGACCTCCATTTATAGACAAGAAAACTGAGGCTTGCTGAGGTTAAGAAAGATGGACGCCACCAACTCCAGGATGCAAATTCTGATCCATTACAACATTCAGTCTCCCTGAGCAGGAAGACCCCAAAAAACCCAGGTAAGGTCTTAGGGCAACCAGAAACACACAGCAAGGATGAGCCAGCCCTGGAGGGAGCTTCTTGGCTCACACCTGGGGCTTTTAAGTCCAGCATAGGAAAACACTTATCCTGGAATGACACTATTTTGGCCTCTGAAAAAGGCCTTCCTGGAGGACAGTGGACATGGGGGCAAGGCTAGCTGCTGGCCAGAGATGCAGCCTGACAACTCAGCAGGCCCAGACCCACATAGTTTATTTTTCCTTTTAAATGCATAGAAATATTAAATTATACATTAAGCTCAAAACATATTAATTACTCTTTTCTCTGTTGACAAATGAATGGCCGCGTGAGCACAAACACAATTGCAAGAGGATTACCCGGTTCTCGACGGTGGTTTTCTCTGCAATGGGGAGAGGGGAGGTGATTCCCGAGAAGCCTCGCTTTGCACATCGGACAGTCCCTCATGTGTGAATTTTTAACAGTGAGGACATATACTTTCTAAACCAGAAAACAAACAAACGAAGCTGCTAACAAGGCCAGGAGTTTATGCGGGCCTGTCGATTTAACGGGAAGACGTCGCAGCAAGCCGCATTTGTGCCCTGGTAGCCCACTGGCCCAGACCACGCCTTCCTCACTCTCTGCCTCCCCTCCTCTCTCGTGTACGTTCGGAGAACAAGGCGAAACTTCCAGGAGCGTCGCGGTCATGAAGTCCAAGTTCACCTGGAATCGATCTTGCCTGATACCTCTTTCCCAGTTCGAATCAAGACCAAACCATTATTCATTCCAGCTGAGCGCAGAAAAAATTGCGTACACTGATCCTTTGAATTGTATCGCCTTCTGCTGAGGGAATATTGAACAGCGACAAAAACCAAATGCTTGATGGCAGTTTCATCACAATTTGAAAGTATCATTTATAACTTTGTTGTGTGCTCCCGTCACAAAACAATCAGTAAATACATATTATTCGAACTGATGTACTAATGGAAAGGTCATGTTTGAGTTTGCCAGTATTCTGGAATTGATTTTACCTTTTTGTGTTAAAGAAAATATTGCAAAAACTGAACTAAAACTTTGCAAAGAGACAAGTTTTCCTCATTGGCAGCGTTGGGAAGAGCCAGGAGTCTAATCATACAACTTGGCCCCACGAGAATTAGTCTTTCTGAAGTCAATTAGAAATTCCAGATCTTAGGGATTTTTGGTAGCAACGTATAGTTTGGAGTGGCAAAAAAATAAAAACAGATTTCAATCATAATTTCATCTTTTAGTGAATAAAAAGGTTTCGAAAGGCACGAACCTGTGGGTTGAGCCACACCAGATTGTTGGTGTCTTCCCGACCCCTGGACATTTGCATCTCCCTTCCTTTGCCCTCTGCCCTTCAACCCCCCACTCCCCTAAACCTGCTCTCGTTATCAGCTCCCTACCTGGAAGAGCTTTATAGGCCCTCTGGCTCCCCCTGGGCAGAGTCTATCAGCAAATCTCCCCAATATGACACTTTTATATCGTTTGTATGCTCTGATCTTCTATTACTGAGCGATCTCTGTAGCCAGGGACTGTGTCAACTGCCTTTGGCCCCTGCGCCCAGCCTGGTGCCTAGCTCAAGGTAGGTACTCAACACTCAACACCAGCAAACAAATGTGGTGACGACCTGGATTCCATGTCCAATCTTGCCAGTACTGACGGCTTTATGCTGAACACCCATCAGCTTCACTGTCTAGAGAACTGTTTCGTCAACAGTAACATGAGGGAAAAAAATAATCACTACATTCCATGACATATAATTGTGGAAAGATCCAAGGCTCTAACAGAAGGGAAAGCAAGTTGTAAGGCATAAACTGATCTGTACGCTATGGGACTATGCAGTGCTCGATCAGGGCAAGTCGGAACTCGATCTAAAGGGAGGAAAAAGCATGTGTTTCTAATCTTAATGCTAAATTCTTTCCAATTTATTCAAGCCCAAACAAAGAATACACATATATTAGTTAATACATCTCTGCTATATGTGATTAAAGCTTAATAGAACTATAAGATCTTGGTTGCCTTTGCCTGCAATTTTTTCCCAGGTGGTCTGTGAATGTGTGTGTGTGTGTGTGTGCGCGCACGCGCGCGCGCACGCATATATGAATATATATATAAATATATTCCAGTTTTCTTTTCTTACTGCTTTCAACCAAAAAGCAGCAAGCATGCATTTTATAGACTCTTCCAATGCAAAGGCTAAAATTCTGAAAGGAATAATGAGATGCAGATGAACCGCTTATGGAAAAACACGAATGAAAATTGTACAGCCTACTCTACACACCTTCTCTGGGCACATTATTAAAGTTATAAATTAATCCAGCTTGAGGGCCGGCAAAGAAATAACAATTACAGAGAGGAAAGGATTAGATGAGAATGAAGAACTAGGCTGTTAGCAGAGGAGCTGACATTGGGCACGTGATGATTCTCAGCTGCACCTTCCTGCCTCGTCCAGTGGGAATAACGTCCACTGAATTTATTATAAATTCATCCTCCTGATGTCCAATAATGATGGAGAGTAGATGAGGCAGCATTCAGCATGAGAGCTAGGAGTCTGTGGGACTATGTTAGGACTGAGCGTTCTCTCTATAGACCTCTGAATTCTGTGCTGGACGTAGCCACTTGGCCATGTTGGACATGGCACTGCATCTTTCTGGTTAATGGTGATAAGCAGTGCAGGTCCCCAGTGTGAGAACTGTAAATTCAGTAGGAATATCAGCAAGTGTTCCCATCCGGGGCTGTTAGCACATCGAAATGATGCTGGAGATGAAGGTTCAACAAAGTGATACATTCTCTACAAATGCCAGGTATTTGAGTATTTGAAAATTAAACTCTCTTGTTCTCCTTTATCAGTGAAACAAACTAGTCGCTGGTTACAACCCTAAATTATAGACCGTGCAGAATCTACTAATCTGCTGATTATTCTTAGAAGTTAACAGGTCATCGCTGTTGAGACTAACCACGTAACAGTGGCCATTTACACAGGCAGCCCTTTAATTTCCATAACACTTAAAAATGTCCATGCCTAGAGGGAAAAAAGGTTATATTCCATACAATTTATATTTTAGCTATTAAAATTTATGTTCCAGTTCCAAGATTTCTGGAAAATATTGTTAAAAACTGGCCATTTACTGAGGTAAGAAAAAAACCCCTCAGCTTAGGGCCAACATACCAGCGTTCACAGACCCAGCTCTGCACCTCGAGCAAGTCACCTCTCCTCCCGCAGCCTCCCTGTCTTCACAAGCGAAAGCTGGAGTTCGGTTCTAGGGCATAAATAAGTTTCCCTCTAAATCAATCAAAACTCGGTATTATATTGAAAACAATTGTGAGGCTGCATCCAAGCCTGGTGGGAAAAAGTATAGAAATCAATGACTAATGTCTGAAATCCACAGAAAAAGACTCGGTGCAGGAGCATCACCCTGGAGAGCATTGCGAAGATCTCTCCAAGGTCGAAAACCCAGGCGGAACCAGAATATCAGCTCTGGTGTGCACTGCAACGTCATCTGCTTCTGAATCCAGTCTAGACACAATCCCTTATGAAGCAAAGGCGGTGGGGCGGGCGGTTCTCATCTTAAGAAGAGACGCCAGGGTTGTCTCTAGTCGTAAGAAGTCCTGAGAAAGAAAATTCAGAGATGGGGAAAGAGAGAGAAAGCCCTGTCAGGAATCTGAATATGCCACCCCAAAATATGCCTCTTTGGCATAAGAATTTTTTTGGAGCTGAAGACAACTGAGAAATGACAGATGCCAACAAAACTCTCTGCTCTCCCCTACATTTGCCTAAAGGAAGGTTCAAACTCTTAATCACTGGAGACAACTCTAGACTCTTAGAAGCCCAGAGGTGGCACTGAGAGGGATCTACAGAACAAACCTGACTAAAATAACCCCATCTTCTATTAGTTTCCCCCATGTGCTTACCTTCCCACAATTTGCCACCCTCGAAAGCCTAAAGCGCAGTTCCTTTGTCTTGTCAGTTCTCTATGTATTTATTGTTCAGTTAAGATGTAATATAAGCCTGAGTTCTAACCACCCCTCTGAGTTACTCATCACTGAGTTTCTCATGAATGTATACCTACTGCACATATTATAAACTGTTTTTCTCTTGTTAATCTGTCTTTTGTCAATTTAATTTCCAGGTCCCAAGACAGAGAAACTAGAAGGGTAGAGAGAAAAGTTTTTCTTTCTCCCCTACAACCTCAAAAGAAGGGGTATCCTGGGCCCAGCTGTTTGTCCTGGCCCCTCCCCAGACTTATTGAAGCCAGATCTTTGGGAGGTGGGCCCAGGAATCTGTGGTTTGGTGAGCCCTCCAGGTGATTCTGATCCCCCCAAGTCTGAGATGCAGCCCTCTAATACAGGGGTCCCTAACCCCTGGGCCGCAGACCGATACTGGTCCACAGCCTGTTAGGAACTAGGCCGCACAGCAAGAGGTAAGAAGTGGGTGAGTGAGCGAAGCTTCATCTGTATCTGCAGCCGCTCCCCAGCGCTAGCATCTCCGCCTCAGCTCCACCTCAGAGCATCAGGCATTAGATTCTCATAGGAGCACAGGTCCCTGGTGCCAAAAAGGTTGAGGACTGCTGTTCTAATAAACTCCAGGCTTGCTGGTTCTTCCTCCTTGACCTGATCGGAGGATCCCAAGATATAGCAAAGCCCAGACCTTTGATCTTCCATCAGCTACAAAATTCACACTGAGCAGTGCTGGCCAGGTCCCCTGTGCTGTTGAGTTTGCTTCTGCACTCTTTTTTCTCTGTCTTTCCTCATTTTTGATTTCTCAATTGCCTGGCTGTGCACCCAGCAAAACAATGCCTTGGTGAGCCACAGACCTCTCTCAAGTGACCATTTTGCCACCTTGTGAAACGGTCACAGAGCAGCACAGGGAAACTGAGCAAAAGGGTAGAACTCTCAAACTTCACCTGGGGAGCTGGATAGAGATACGGATTCCTGCGTCCCATCCCCAGAGAGTCCAATTCAGGAATCTGCGTTTTAAACCAGTTTCTCAGATTCCTGGGGAGCAGGTGGCAGAAGGGACCACACATAGAGAAACCCGTTGCTAGGTGATCCATCATGCGGAAATGCTAGAAGCAACGTGTCCCCATCATCCCTGAAATAAGCTGATAGTCCTTCCTGATTTGTATTTGATGACATCTCCGTTGATGCCAACCACGAATTAATGACTTTTAAGCAATTTGTGTAGGTGGCTGCCCATGTAATCAATCTTAATTCACAATCACTGCTGAGTGCCCACATAAGGACAGTAATGTGCCCAAGTGCACACATAAATCTCTTGAAAGGAAATTGAGCAGGTAGCTGTAAGACCCCGGTGGGCCCTATTCAATGTCCCAAGGGGAGGCAACAGGATCGAAGCTGAATAATCAGTTGGGCCATCAGGAGGGTGCCTGTCCTGCCCTGTTCTGAGCCACATCTGATTTCAAAGACAGTGCAGGGACCTGGGATAGAAGCCCCCCTCCTCTGTGAGGCAGGTGTGCCATGAATCTGGAGACCCTCCAGAGGGCTGAAGTCAGTTTGAAAATGAGGATAGTAGGATATGAAGAATGCTGGTCCCAACATCTCGGGTAAAGTGCTCAACCCTGCCTCAAATGCTGGAAGCGCCAGTCACTTTGGAAGGTGACCCAGACATTACAGAGGTTACGGGTTGTCCGTTTAACATTTCTTCTTTGGGAGAACATCCTTTCTCACCTTTTCTGTGGATCTGGTGACCTCGGGGGGTTGCATAGCCTCACCTGCTCCTTAGTGGTAGGGGTGACCCATACCTGCTATCCCTGCCCACAGGGATTGGGCACAAGGATGGTCATGTGACCCGAGCAGAACCAATCAGAGTTTTTCCACGATGTTTTATATGCTTGGGATCGGGAGCTATGAGGACCATGTCAGCTCAGAGCTGTCCCTGGCCAGTTGAGCTGCCACATGGGAAGAGCCAGCCTGATAATAAGCAACATAGAGGAAGAGGAAGTAGAGCTGGAAGACAGAGACAAATTTCCAAAGCCACTATCTCAAAGCCCAGATGTATCCCTGAATTCTACATTACATGAGACAGTGCATTAATTTTGTGTTTTGCTTATTTTTAATTGCAGTAAAAAACATAGAACATTTACCATCTTGACCATTTTCAAGTGTACACAATTCACTGGTATTAAAAAGTATGTTCGCATTATTGCGTAACCATCACTGCCATTATCTCCGGAGCTGCAACTGTGTCCCCATAAAACAGCTCCTCATTTCCCACACCCCAAGCCCTTGTAACCACCATTCTACTTTCTATCTCTATGATTTCGATTACTCTAGATACCTCATGTTAAGTGGAATCACAAAATAGTTGTCTATTTGTGACTGGCTTATTTAACTTAGTATAATGTCCTCAAGGTTCATCCATGTCATAGCAGGCGTCAGAATGTCCTTCCTTTTTAAAGTATTGTTTGTACGTACTGTATTTGGTTTATCCATTCATCTATAGATACACACTTGGGTTTTTGTGAATAATGCTGCTATAAACATGGATGCACAAATATCTCTTGTAGATCTTGCTTTCAATTCTTTTGTGTATGTACCCAGAAATATAATTGCTGGATATGATATTCTATTTTTAATTTTTTGAGGACTCGCCATAGCGGCTGCACCATTTTACGTTTTTACCAACAGTGCACAAAGGTTCCAATTTCTCAACATCCTCACCAACACTTGTTATTTACCCTTTTTATTTTTTAATAATAGCCAACTTAATGAATGTGAGGTGATATCTCATTGTGGTTTTGATTTTAATTTCTCTAATAATTAGTGATGTTAAACATGTTATCATGTGCTTATTGGCCATTTGTATATCTTCTTTGGAGAAATGTCTATTCAAGTCCTTTGCCCATTTTTTAATCGAGTCGTTTGATTCTTTGTTGTTGCATTGTTTATATATTCTGGATATTAACCCTTTATAATCTATATGATTTGCAAATATTTGCTCCTATTCTGTAGGTTGCCTTATCACTCTGTTGATTGTATCCTAGAAACAAAGAAGTTTCTAATTTTAACATAGCCCAGTTTATGTCGTATCCAAGAAATCATTAGCAAACCAGCATCATGAAGATTTCCCCTTAAGTTTTCTTCTAAGAAATTTCTTCTCAATTGTAGCTCTCACATTTGGTCTGTAATCCATTATGAGTGAATTTTCTGCAGATACTGCAAGGTAAGGGTCCAACTTTATTCTTTTGCATGTGGATATCCAGTTTTCCCAGCACCGTTTGTTGAAAAGCCTGCCCTTTCCCCATTGAACAGTCATGGCAGCCTTGTAGAAAATAATTTGACCATATATGTGAGGGTTATGTCTGGGCTCTCTGTTCTGTTGCATTGGTCTGTATGTCTGTCCTTGTGCCAGTCCCACATTTTTTTTTTTGATTACTGTAGTTTTGTCACAAATCTATAATTATTTTTTGAAGCCAGGATGTGTGAGATATCCAACTTTATTCTTTTTCGAGATTGTTTTAGCTATTCAAGGTTTCTTGAAATTCCATACGAATTTTAGGATAGATTTTTCTATTTTTGCAAAACACATGCTTGGAATTTTAATAAGTATTGCATTGACTCTGTAGATCAGTTGAAGTAGTATTGACATCCTAACAATATTAAGCCTTCCAACCCATGAACACAGGCTGTGTCTCCATTTATTGGTCACTTCTTTACATTTTTTTTTTTTTGGCAGAGTTTTGTAGTCTTCAGTGTACAAGTCTTTCACCTCCTTAGTAAAGACTATTTCTGAATATTTCATTCTTTTTGATGCTGTTATAAATAGAATTTTCTTAATTTTCCTTTTGGATTTTCATTGGTAGTTCATAGAAATGCAACTGACTTTGTTGATTTGTACCCTGCCACTTTTGCTTTTTGAATTATTAGTTCCAACAGGTGTGGGGGGGGGGGGTCTTTAGGGGTTTGCTATGAGCTTATATTGTCTGAAAAGTTTATTTCTTCCTTTTGAATTTGGGTGCCTTTCGTTTCTTTTTCTTGCCTAATTTTTCTGGCTAGAACTTCTAGTACTATGTTGGGAAAAGTGGAGAAAGCTGGCATTCTTATTTTGTTCCCCAACTTAGAAGAAAAGCTTTCATTGAGTATGATGTCAGCGGTGAGCTTTTCATATATGATCTTTATTATGTTGAGTTGATATACTTCTATTCCTAGTTAATTCATTTTTTTTTAACTTGAGTAAATCTTAGCTGGGTCCCTGTTACTTGCAATCAAATGATTCCCTACCAAAACAAGTATGTGGTGTTGTTTGAAAATACTTAGTACCGGCAAAGGTGAACGCTTATAGCATACCTTGCATAGCTCAAACACATCACAAAGTTATCCAGCCAGCACCAATCGACATATGATAGTGTGCTTGCTGAGGTTGTAGAAATGGATTTCAATGTAGTCTGGTGCGTTTTAGTTACTTTCCAGATAGGCCACTCTGAGAAAGAAGGGGAAATCTGGCCAGCGCCCAGCAACTAGAGGTTGTGGGTATCTTTGTAAGTGAAAGGCCACACGTGGTGTGACCACGTGTCTTGCCTCCTCGTGCTCCAGAGGCTGAGATGACTCCATGCTGCTTCTGCATCCCACAGCACATCCTACCTTGCTCACCCCAAGCAGTGCTCAAGGAGCACTTGAGAATCATGTGATTTTTAGATTGTTTGTTTGATGACAAATAAGATGACTATGCCAGGGTGTGATCAAACCGGGTCTGGGAGTGTTACTTTTCTTGTCCCAGCTGTCAGCACCTGGGGTTTGTGGGTAGCATCCCGGCTGCTGATGACAATGAAAAAGAAAATCTTAGACCAGCTGGTCCAGGGTTTTGGTGAACACAGCTTCCCACACACTGAATGGCACTCATTTAACTCCCTTGGGCTCCAAGTACTGAGCTTTTCAAATCCCATTTATCTCTGCTGTCTTCAGACGTACAAGTTAAAACCTGTGACAAACACACATCTTTTGTGCAGACTGCTTGCCACGTTTGTCATCCCTCCTGCTTTCCCTAATGCAATCCCATTTGATTTCCGGGCAACTTGTTCCCTCTCATCCTGCAGCGATGACACCACCTCCAGGCAGCCTTCCCCTCCTGTATGGACGAATCCCTCCTTCAGCGTCGCTTGTACCTCTATTTAGTGCCGACATTATGCTTCCTCGCAGCATAATCAGCTGTTTGATGTCTCTCCCACTTGGTCCACAGCTCCTAGAGAGCAGGGACCTCCCCCAGCTACCTTCATATCTATTCTATTCCACCCTCTTCCCCCGGAGCCCAGCGTAATGCTTACACATAATAGGTACATGATACGTGCATACTACATTCCAGTACACTGAATCGCCTATCCAATGAGGATGGGAATTACACATGAACTGCAGGATTGGGGCTTGTAGGTGCTGCAGAGGCTCAAACTAGGCAGCCCCGAACAGGAAGAGGAAGGAGCTTATGCACAGAGACCACGTGGCCAGTACACGTGGGAATACACAAAGGGCTTGCTCTTCACCGCAAAGGCACTGCGGGTCCAGCAGAACCTCATGCTGCAGAGCCACCTGGAGATGGAGATGGAGATGGAGAAGAGCGAGAGGTCTCCATTTGCTGTTTCTCGCCCACATCCATCTCCAAGGAGAGAATGGAGGCTGACTGCTAAGTAATCACCTGAACTCAGATCACTGAATTGGCTCTGTGAAATTGAATTCGGAAGGGGGGTGAGGGTGGGCGGGGCAGGTTAAAGGGAATCAAGCATGAATATCCCAGGAAATTCACCCTAAAATAATACATTTCAGCCCAGCTTGGTTGGCGAAACCACGAGAACTTTACTGACTCAAGAGTGGAAATGATTTGAAAATTCTGCTAGGCATCGGTCTCCTGGCGAACGTGCAGGTCCAGGAATCTGCATTTTAACAAGCACCCAGTGATTCTGATGCAGGTGGCCAGTGCAGTGAAATCAGCTTCTAGAAAGCACAACTACAGGTCAGCAGTCACTCTCTGGAACCCCCATGAAGGGCTCAGCTCTGTGGCATGGCCATCGCTGTGCTCAGGGGTCCAAACTAAGCAGGAGACATGGGTGGGGGAGTCATTCACCTTCCAGTGGAAAATAAGAACTTTCGATCAGGCGGACATGTGGACGTGTGACTCCGCCTCACTCAGAGGTGGGAAGGGTAAAGCATGCGGCCCCCTCAGGGAATAAACTCTGCTATCTGTGCCCAGGATGCCATCTACACAGCCTCCCCCTGTGTCGGACTCACTTCCAAATGGGAGGCAAAATCGCATGCGAAGCAAATGCAGAATGTTTGTTTGTTTTTTTAATTAATGCTATTTGATATTTCAGGGGAATTAATTAAACACAACCGTTTCTATTTGTAAGTTTTCAGATATGCTCCAGAGAATAACGCGCTGTTGGAATTTACCAGACAAGCAGGAAGGGGATGGTGGGAGAAGATGAGGAGGAGGAGGAGGTGTTGGGGCTTGTGGGAAGGGAGGCCTTCTTGGGGTGATTAGATTTTCAGGGGTGGATTCGATTAGACTTTGATTTAAGATCTCTAATCTCATCTCACTGCACTGAAAGCCCAAGCCCTCAGCATCTGGTAAACATTGACGAGATGACACAACAATGGAGAGGCGAGAACACTTTTAATCCAAAACCAAAAACTATGCACATGTCCTCAGGTTAATGTGAAAAGATTTTCTAAAATAGCCAGTGAGAAGATGCTGTTTTCAAGTTTTAAAAAAAAAAAAAGTTGGAAAGACTTTAGGAGATGAGCTGTTTAGGTTTGAGGTTGTTTTACAAACCATTCAAACCAGAGAAGCATCAATCACACAGCTAAGTGTTTCCCTAAACATACTGAATGAGAATTAAGATTGTGAGGGCCGTTGGTGGAGCGGTTCAGTGCTTGGGTTTGAACTTATACAGATCTGGGTTTGAACCCACTTTTTTTTAAATCCACTCTTTAGCTGTGTGGTCACAGGCAAGGTACATAGCCTTTTCAAACCTCAGGTCCTCCTCTGTAACATGGGCATAATGATGGTAGCTACGAAGAATAAAAGTGCTAACACAGCCTCGGCATGTCTTCATCTGTCAGGGGACTCTCATCAGGCTGGAACCGTGGGTGACCAGTGCTTCTGGCTTCCCAGCTCCCCTCCTCCAGGGCATAACCCAAGCGTAGGTTTCCAGGCTCTTTTGCTTCCTGGTCTTCCCCACACATTCTGTCTCTGCTCAAACTACCTGGGCTGGCTTCCGTCCAGTCGAGAACCCCATCTGCTGCGGTGCTCGAGAATTATTGCGCTGATATTGTTGGGATTTCAGGGAGCTGACAAATGACATTTCCTTTTTCTTCCACTGCAGTTAGGAACAAATTGAGAAATGAGACCTACAGACAGAGATCAGAATATCAGCTGTCCTCCGCTCTCTCACGGTGAAGCCTGGGCTGGATGGCATGGCTTTCCCGTGCAGTGACAACGAGGCTCTCATCCTTTACTCTAGATGTCACCTGGCTGCCCAGGCACGTGCTGAGCCCGAGTGCTCTTTCTCCATGTCGAAGGCCCCCCGTCACCCAGGCAAGGGCAGAGAGGACAGATCAGCCGCCTCTGGCAAACAGGCTGGTCCCAAGAGATGCTTGGTTCTCCAGACTCACTGGCCAAATGAGCCCCTCCTCCCTCCCTGGGGAAAAGTGGGGGGTGGGGGGTGGCGCATGCACACGCAGGTGTCCGTGACCTCTGACCATTGCTCCAAGCCTGCTGAAGTTCCTGCCTGAAAGCCTGTGATGAGGTAGGGAGCAGAGCCTTGCTGACCATGATTAGCACATCTATTTAAAATATCATTTGGATTTTAGTCAGATCACTCTGGCAAGATTTTTCTTTTTGTTAGTCATGGTAGCGAACTTGAAACTCTCACTGGGATATGTGGCCTTCATCCCTGTTTCCTGGCACAAGGCTCCTAAAACCGTTGGAATTGACTGAGTGATAGGAATGTCTTTTGATAATGTCAGGAAAAGGTCTGGCTGCCAGAGGAAATGCAGTGTGATACAGGGTCGGGGGCAGGGGGACGTTCAGCCTCGCCCCTGACCTCTGGAGAGGGCAGACGGGCTGGAGATAGAGTTAATCACCAATGGTCAACGATGTCCTTAATTATACCTACGTAATGGAATCGCCATAGAAACCCTAAATGAAGAGGTCTGGAGACTTTCCGGGCTGGTGAACACATCCACATGCTGGTGGGGACGGAAGCTCCTGGGTTTGGTCTCTTCTGAACCTTGCCCCCTGTACCTCTTTCTCTCTGTTCATTTGTGTCCTTTGTAATCGCCTTTATAATAAAGCTTTTCCCTGTGTTCTGTGAGCTGTTACAGCAAACTACTGAGCCTGAGGACGGGGTGGTGGGGACTCCTGATTTGTCGCCAAGTCAGACAGAAGTGTGGGTAACATGAAGACCCACGATTTGCAGTTGGCATCTGACGGGAAGGCAGTCTCAGGGACTGGGCCCCTAACCTGTGGGGTCTGCGCCAATGCCGACAGTTAATGACAGAACTGAGTTAAATTAGGGGAGACCCAGTTGGTTTGCCCAGAGAACTGGAGAATTGCTTGGTGTGGAAACCCCACACATTTGCTGTCAGAAGGGTTGGGAGTAGAGAGACAGTTTTCATTCAATGGCTCAGACCGAAGAATTCAAAAGCCCATAGAGGAAGTCAAAACCCCTGGCTTTCTACCTATTTTCACTTGAAAGAAAACTGACCACACCGTATTTCTCTTAAACATCGTGTGCAGAAAGTGTAAGGGCTGCCTAAGCACATTGCCACCGAAATGCCTGCTCTGTGTTTCTATATCAGAAAGGAAACCTCAAAGGAAAAAAAAAAAATTCCCAAATTTGAATCCGTGAAGAAAAAATACAGTATGGAATTTCATTGTGTTATCTCAGCTGTTTTCCCAGCTAATAAAACCCTTCGGAGTTCCATCCATATTTTAATATTCGGGCTTAAATTGACTTAAAATGATTTAAATATGAATCAAGTGAGCTTACGGAAAATTTAGATTGAAATTCAGAAAAGTACAAGGAAGACTGAACCCGCCTGGCACGTGGAAGGCCACCTGAGACTGCATCAACCAGAGTCCTCCGGAGGAACGGGACCAGGAGAGATGCGTGTGTATACAATACATACAGAGATTTATTTTAAAGCATCGACTCCTGTGGCTGTGGGGCCTGGCAAGTCTGAAATTCATAGGGCCAATAGGCTGGATACTCAGGCAGGAGTTGATGATGCAGTCTCAAGACAAAATCTCGTCCCCAGGAAACCTCAGTTTTGGCTCTTGTGGCCTTCAACTGATTAGATGAGGCCCACCTACCTTATCTAGAGTAATCTCCTTTACTAAAGTCAACTGATTATAGATGGTAACCACATCTACAAAATATCTTCACAGTAACATGTAGATGAGTGTGTCTGATTAAATAACTGGGTGCTGTCACCTAGCCAATTTGACACATAAAATTAACTATCATCACGGGCTTGGCAGAAACCAGCAATTTATTTCAAACCTTTCTCCCATGCCATAATCCAGTGAAGTGAATTTTTGGCAAGCTACATAAAAATCAATTTGATTGACCATGTCCTCCACTTCATTCATTTTTTCCAATATATTTATAATCACGTGCGTATATACATGTGTGTATACATGCACATATATATGACTCAGGCATTCATTTACACACACACACACGTACACAATCTGATACAACATAACTTTCAATTGTGTTTGCTCCATAGAGCATGGCGATTATAGTTAATAATGTATATTTGAAAGTTGCTGAGAGTAGATCTTAAAAGTTCTTATCAGAAGAAAAAATTCTGTAACTACGCATGGTGACTAATGTTAACGACTTATTATGGTGATCGTTTTGCAATATATATACATTATGTTGTACCCCTAAAAGTAATATAATGTTGCATGTCAACCATACATCAATAAAAAGAACGTGTTTGCTCCAAAACCCTTTTCTGGCTCATTTTCTCTCCAAACTGGCTATATGTTAAGTGAACATTTTAAGTTACTTTTCTATAAATGATGCTTTGGGGTTTGTTACCCCTCCTTTGTTTGATATGATGATGACATTTAACTTGCATTTTTATTTCAAACCATTATGTGGTTATTGTTTCGAGCCTGGAAAATTAATCTAGTCTCTGCCTGCCCCTCAGACATCAATGATTTGCCATATTGAGATGGGGAAAAAAAGAAGAAAAAAAACCTATTCTATTCATATCTAAGCTGTGACTATCAAACAGCAGGACATTTGCCCATTAATGTCTTAATTACTCTGGCAAATGGGATTAAAAAAAAAAAAGTAGACAAGAAAATCCATTCTGGCTTCTCCACCATAAACACGGGTGAGATGACAATCATTCATTACAACTAAGATTCAAAGCACAGCGAGACAATAATTTCTAGTATTTTGGCACGGTTTGGTGTTAAAGTAAAAAAAAAAAAATCAATGGAACTGCTTGTTTAACCCATCGGTACCTATTTGTTTTCTCCAGACTTTATGGTAACCGTTCGGTTAGATAATACCCTGGACAAGTCATAATTCAGAGTGATTTAATTAGCTTTAATAATCGCACTTGGTCCTTCTGGAGATTCACTGCGACACTGGGGCATAAATTGGCAAATGCCTACAATAGGCAATGCCTGGCTGTATCTCTCACCTCTGGACTCTTATAAAACCAAAGAAATATCACCAGCCTCTTCCATCTTCAATTTTCGATGGATTATTCTCTCTCAACCTCCTGCCAGGTGACGAATGACATCCTCTTTGGGACCAACGGGTAACTCAACACACTGACACTCAGAAACAAACTAACTTCTCTGCTCTTTCCAAAACATGCTTCTCTCCTTTGAATTGGTATTTATGTGGCCCCATTTCATCAGCATAAGACATGTTCTAGAACAGACACACTCTAAATCTGTTTGCCTGTGATTTGCCTCGAAGAAAACCAAATAGTTTGCCGACCTCAGCTCTCAAGAATGAACTTGAAACCCTTTTTGCTTGGTTAGGGAATGGTCCAGAAATTGGAGATTGTGGGGGTTTTTCCCTAGTAATTTGGAGTTAGTTTTATTTAATTATTTCCACTTGATCTGGAAAACAACTAATGAAAGGCTTTGTAACAAGGCAATATTTAGAAAGATTAACCAGTTTGTACAAAGTTTGTCAGTGGTTTTAAGGAATTAAATAACTGGCAGATGAATTTAAAAACGGAACGAGTCCAGAAGCCCTTAGAATAGGTGTTTACCATACTAAGCAGGATAAATTGCTTCCCTTATTTTTTTAATTTGTTATATTTATTATATGTTTGGTCCCTCCGTATCAGAGAGATGCATAACCAAACCAACAGAAGCAAAATACCAGGTAACTACATTTTATGAGAAACTCAAAAGATAACATAATTTTCAAATGTTTTCTCACAAAACATTCACACTTCTTCAGGTTGGTCAGAGCTTACATTTAAAATCTCTTTATTTCACTTTAGTAGCTAATGAGCTACTAAAAAGTTCTTTGTAGCCATCAGTACATCGGTATATAGATTATCTGAGCAGTGATTTAATTTCTAGAGTAGTCTCCTCTACGATACTTGGGGATGAGATCCTGTTTACAGATAAGGGTACAGCTGCCAATTTTCAACAGTCGCATTCCTAGGCTTGACGAACCGCAAATACCCTGCATCCCATCAATTCTACCTAAACAGTCCCAGCAGAAACACAGCTAGCGATGGAGATGCTCATAGGAAGTTGAGTGGCTAGGACTGGCTTTTAGTGGCACATAAAGTGTTCTTAAAATCGGGCAGTCCATCTCCTCCTCAGAAAAAAACAAAAACAAAAACGGAAGATCAGAGAGAAAGCATTGCAAGCAGCACAAGAAAAGAAGAGAAGGATTAAGAAGGGAGGGAGGGAGGAGAGAGGGAGCATCATCTTCTGCATGCGCACTGCAGGAAATCCAACTTTAAAAATAAAATCCAGGGTAACACTAAGAAAGGGGAAAACATTTTTTTAATAAAAGAAAATGAAGAACGAAAGTCCTACGTCTGCCTCGGGACAAGCAGCTGCCCCTCTTAGTCTCAGGCTCGAGCACCCCAGCATCAAGCTGGGGCCTTGTTTCCTGTCTCCAGAAGTTCATAAAAGAGAAGAGAAAATGAAAAGATGACAATTAAAAAGACACAAGTAAATAAGAGGCTACCACACAAGAATCAAATCAAATCGAAGGAAATCTGAACGCTTCTAGAATGCCAATTCGAAGTTTCTATTTAAAATAAGATTAAGGCTAAGAGCAGATTTCCAAGGAGCTTATCTGACATATTTTAAAGACATGTCAAAAATTATTAAAACTGGTTATTTGGTAATGGTCATCAGGGAAGGGAGAGGAAAGAGTTGCCTGGCTGAGTTAATTTTTTTAAATTTAAATGTTCTGTTTATTTGAGATTAGGAGTCTGTCCGTCCATTCACAGCCCAGCCCCTCTTCTCATTATACCTAGCTTTAATCTAAATGTCTGGTTGTCCACTTCCCCTAGGGTTCAGGTCATCAGGGGAAAGGACTCGCCTAGATTAAGAGCCAGGTTATATTTATTTATTATTTACCTACATACTATATACCGCCTAGTTCCAATTTCCTATTGGAGACGGCTTCCAGAAATGGAAAATCAAAACCAGCTAAGTCGACCACCACAATAAGTAATACACATACTGTCACTGACCGTGAATTGACCTAGGAGCTTCCTGTTGGTCAAAGTAAAACAGGAAATGTGATCAGAACATAATTCTCAGTTTGGTCATTTGTCGGTTTCAAAAAAAGAAACATACACATTGTCCTCGATTCCTCCGTGTCCCTCGTTCTTCATAACCGGTTAGGCAAAGCCTGACAACTCTGTCTCCTCCCATCTCCCTCCTCCGCTGCCAGCACCCTCTCTCCGACTCAGCCTCGGCACCGCCAACCTTCATTCACCCGGTAACTCACCTCCCAAGCCTCCTGGCTCAGGACCTTCCCATTTCTCTCTCCGCCTGCCGATCCAATCATCTGATCGTGTCACTGCCCGGTGGAAATGCTCCAGGGGCTCCTCAGTATGCACACCAGGCTTCTAATATTAGGGTACACCTCCCTGACGGGTATTAAGAGTTGTGCCAAGAGCTGCAGGAAGCTGCAGAATCAACACAGCACATCCTTCTGAAGATACAATTTTACACAAAGATTTGGGAGGGCAAACATTTTTTAAATGTGTATATAACATGGAGACATTTGCAGAAGTTGTATAAACTTTAAGTTGAAACCCAAGACTTTAAAATGGCATTGTACCTGGATGGTCACTTTGGACTCGGCTCTCAGATTATGTTTACTATTCAGTGCTGTGAGGGCTTTTCCGAGAAAACGTTGGGAAAGGTTTGGATGTGACAAAAAGTCTGAACTCTGTTCATGCCTCTTGACACACTAATCTCATTTATGGAAATTCATCTCGTGGAAATCAGCAGTCGTATGCCAAAGGTATATGCAAAAGGTGATTCATCACAGCATTATTTATAATAGGAAAAAGTTGTAAGTAACTGAAATGATCACCACTCATTTTGGTCTGTGTATACAGTGGAATAATTTGTATCGTTTTATAAGATGTAGCAGAAGTATATAAATTGACATAGAAAATAAGTCTGGGATATATTGTTAAGTGAAAAGGCTAATTAGAAAATAATATTTTATTGTTCATACACAGAAGAACAAGTATCAAGGCATAAGATTGGTCGTCTTTGGCTGGAAGGCATGGTTGGTAACTGTTCTGTTCTTTTTGATTGTCTATATTTTTTGTAACAAACAGGTGTTGCTTTTATAACGGACATAAGTAAAGGAATTTCTTTTTGTGAAGAGGGGGAGCAGGAAAGAAACTCCGACTTTTTACAAGAAACTCCAACATGATACCCAACAGTCATGAGCCAGCCATACCTACCCTCCTCAGCTTCATTTCCTGCTCTGCCGCCCTGGTCCTTCACCCGCCAATAACAGTGGAATAAGTGTCTGCAGCTTTTCAAACAGAAGATGCTCGCCACAGCTCTATGCTTCTCAGGTGCTTTTGTCTCTGCCTGTTACGTCTTTCTTTCACTGGTTACTTGACAAAATCTGGCTTCCCATTGGACTTTTACTGAGGAAGAAAGAACATTCTGGCCACACGATTCGATTGCCTGATTTCCTCCCTGCCACCCCTTCGCAATAACACTCTTCAGTGTAAATTAACAAGGACGTCTGCTTTTGCAAATCGACCTTCGTGTGTTAGTCAGGGTGAGTCACCTCTGGCAGGAACACTCCAGAAGTCTCAACCCAGTAGAGATTTTTGGTTCACGTAGCTGACGGCCAGATTCTCCATCGTGGTCAAAGCAGTAAACATCACCCGCGAGCCTTGTTGAAACAGCCTGCCAACTACACTTCATCCCTGGAGAACAAATCACCCCAATACCATTCTTTTCGCCAGACTGGAGCCCCAATTTTCCATTATCGTCATGGAGAATCTCAGCACCTACTTTGACAAGGCAGAGCTTCTCTGCAGAGTGTCAGGAACAGAAATTTCACCATGTGACAGATGATGATGGATGGCAATGCCTGATGTAAGTCCACGGACTTTTACTGCTTCCCTCAATATACAGTTTTGAGCACTGATTGTGTACCGAGCTGCGTGTGTGTCTGTGTGTGCTTTTAATAAAAAAAAACCCACAATTTATGCCCTCACTGTGGCTTAGCCAATCCGACATTTTGGCTTTTCCTATGAAGAACCACATTTCTTAGACAATTTTTTACTCTCCAAGCTGCCCCTAGTTGCAAACATAAATGGCGGCGATGGGCGGGGACGGGGGGAAGTGGTAGAGGTCCAACAGGAGCATACTTTGAGCAAGAATCTGATGATGCTTTGTTTCAGGAAACTGGCAGAAACGGTACCAAATTCCAAGCCCCTATCCATCCTGGTAAGAAATACTATTCCTAAAACTCAATCGCTCTAATTTATGATGCTAGAGGTAAAGCTGGATATAGATAGCCTGCCTCGAGCAATGATCTTCAACCTGACATGTGTCTGACCTCAGTTACTTGCTGCATTCTGCTTTGTGAGGCAGTGAATCCTTGCTTTTAGAATAAATTCTTAATACAGTATCCGAAAGAACGCCTTTGCCAGCATGGTTTACTCTCTTGATCACTTTGGCGAAGAGAGAAATGGCAGCCACAGAAGAGCATTTCTCAAGCTGAAGAGATCCAAACAGGGGACATAAAGCTCTGGGAACAGGCTCTTTTTGCCAGTTATCAGGACAGATCTGAAGCCTCTGCCCACACGCAGCTATTGCCGAGTGCAACTGTACCCAAGATCTCATCAGAGTTAATAGTTCAAGCCACATAATTTTCAGTCCCATGTGAGTGAGCAAAAGCAATGAAGGGTGATTACCACGGAGGCATTATGTTTATAGCCCGGTCTCTTGTCTACACTGCATCTGCCTCATGAGAACGGTATTAAAAATTCCTCAATCTCACTAGTAATTATGGAAATGCAGACTAACAGGAAGAGGTGTCATTTCTCACCTGTCAAACTAGTACAGACTTTTAAAATGCTATTACCCAGTGTTGACAAAGGTATAGGGACGCAAGCATTCTGACACCGCTGGAGGGAATGTAAATCGGTACAAATTTTGGGAAGACGATGTGTCAACACGCAGCTATAAACTTGAAATACTGAATATGTATGAGCTTGAGATTTTTTTTTTTCCAGCTGAGAAAACAGAAAACCTAATTTCTAATGACTTGATCAATAAGAAAACTTGTCTCACAATGCAAGTGTGATCGTAAAAAGCTTCAGGGCCGGTCAATTCAGAAACTCCATGACATCACCACAGGCCCAGGTTCTCACCATCTTTCTGCTCCACCAGCCTCAGTCTGCTGGCTGACCCCTCTCACTATCACAGGGTGGATCCTGGCAACATATTTTCACACGCTCATATCCAAAAGCAAACAAACGAAACCTCGCCTGTTTTTTTAAATTTCGTTAAGATGTAGAGAGTCTGTTCCAGAAGCTCCCTCGAAGACCGCCCCCTCAACCATGTCACCTACTCCAGTGCTTCTCCAAGTGATGTCCTTGGAGCAGCAGCAGCACCTGGGAACTTGTTAGAAATGCCGTCTCCTGGCCCTCCCCAGACCGAATGAATCAGAAGCTCTGGAGTGGAGCTCATTCTGGGGTGGAGCTCAAGTTTAAGAACCACTGACCGAAGCCAACCAGTTGGCAAGGGAAATGGGGCTTGGGCCACCCCTCCTGGGCAAGGGTCCTGCCTCGCTGACTGCCACCAACACAGGCCTGTTACTGATTCACATCCAATGTGTGGCAAATCTCTTCCTTTCTTGTGTGGATCATTTTTCATTTAGACACCCTGGCATCTACTCCTGCATCTAACTTCTGTAGCCTCTTCTCACTCTTTGTCATGTCCCTGTTCTGTGTCCTAATAGGGCTCTGCCAGAAAGAAACTGTGCCTCGTCCCTTTACAGTGACTCTGGGTGTAGAAATTTCCTGCCCTGCTCAAGGGTGAAGGAAAGGTTAGGCAGACTTGTGATTCAGACCACGCTTGTAGGTGAACTTCGAATCCCACCTCAAAACAATGGCGGGGACACCTGCTGATGCGTCAGCATTTTCTGGAAATGTAAAGCAAATTGACAGGACCTTTTCTGCAGGAGATTCAATTCCTCTGACTTGAAGCTACCGCTGTGCTTCTATATTCTGCTTGGGGCAGAGGTGGCCAGTGACTCTAGGCACATGTCACTAGAAGATGCCCAGCAGGGTCAGGGGTGCGGTGGGGAAATGAAGTCAGCCCACCTAATGTTTATACATTCACCAGAACCTATCAACGAGAGTCACGTCTAGGGTGCCCAGATGGAAACTCAGAGCCTAAGTCAGTGTGTCCCTAAGATTTCAACAGAACCACCTGGAGTGCTTGTAAAATCACAGCTTCCTCAACCCCATTCATGGTCCATGACTGAATCTCTGGGGTTAATTCTCTGCATTATAAAGAAGGTTCGGGCGATTCTAATTTACCCTGTTAAGAACTATAGCTATTTTGTAATTGAGGTATGATTTACATGCAATAAAATATACAGTTCCTAAGTGTTCTATTCACCATCACCCCAAAACAGACGTCGAACATTTCCACCACCACCACCCCCCCACCCCAGAAAATCCTGTTGCTCCTTCCTGATCAACTCCCACCTCCAGAAGCAATGACTTTGGAGTTTCTATTATCACAGAGAATTTTGCTCAGAATGATTGATTTTTGAAACACGTAAGCTAAAAAAGAAATCTGTCATTTGAGAGCTCTAAGTAAGCCATTTCTGTTTGGCAGGAGGAGAAGACTTCAGCCGTCCATTTGAGGAGACTATTCTGTTTTCCTGGGAAAACTAGCCAAATGGACCACTTAGTGATGCAAATAGAGAGTCTTCTGAATTGGCAATGGGGTTGGAAATGCAATTCTGAGAAACCGAAATGGCGCTGGGAGGGAGCATGTCACAGGCTTATGCACCGAAGCCGAGCTGAGCTGCAGAGCTTGTTGTCAGAAAAATATGTCAAGGACAGTGAAGCAGCTGCTCTGGCACTTGCTGTCCCCAGCCCTTTGGAAGGGGTCCAGCCCCGGGGCAGGGGCTGAGGGCCGAAAGTAGGTGGGGTTATTTTCATGAGAGAACTTGTAACACTCTGGGCTCAGACGAGAGAACCCAGCATCCTCAGCAAAGGTGGCTATCACGAATGTCATTTTTCCCTCATCAGGCTTTCTAAATAATATGTCACTGGCTTCTAGGGAAGACTTTGATATTCATGTTTATTTTGTACCATTGAAAGAATTGTCTTATTGGTTCTAATAGCGTTCCAGTTAATTCGCCAGGACTTTCTAGGTACATGATATCTTCTGAAAATATGGACATTTTTATTTTTTCTTTTCTAAGTGTTATAATCTTTTTCCTACCTTGTCACTTTGGCTATTAAATTATTCTAATATTCTATAGAACGAAGCTATGGGTGTTGAACATCTGGTGACCCCCTAGCTGCTGTCAGATTGCAGGACCATAGAAAGAAACCAAGGTGCCCCACCTAATCCAACCAGCCTCCCTCCCCCAGGAAGTAACTGTGTCCCAAATTTTTGCTTATTATTTCCTTACGTTTCTTTATTGGTTTTGCCATAGATGTCGTAGATTCCTAAAAAATATATTATCTAGTTGCGCATGCTTTTAAACTTTACATAAATGGAATTATATGTATTTATATGCAACTTTTTAAAATCCAACATATGTATGTGAGATGCATTCCCACAAATGCGTACGGCTATGTCGTATACATATTTTCATAACCGTGCACCATAATTTGCCCATCTCTCATCCTGATATTTGAGTTGCTTCCAGTTTTTTACTGTGGCAAAGCTGGTGCGAATATTCTTAGGTGCGTGTGCAGGAGCATCTCTCTGCCGCAAAGTGGAGTTGCTGGGTTAGGAGTACACACACCTTTGGCTTCACTGGATGATGCCAAATTGTCGTCCAGAGTGGATGCAGCAATTGGCACAGGATAAATGTTCCAGTGACTTTGACCTCCAAGTCTTGATAGTGTCAGAACTGAACTCGTGCCAATGTTGTAGCAATAAAATATGCCTTTAATTAGAATTCCCTTGATAACCGATGAACTTGGAAAGCTTTGAACGTTTGGTGAAGTACTGTTTCCAGTCTTTTGTCTTTCTTTTTTTTTCTGTTGGGCTTTTTGTTGGGCTTCATTAGTAAGTAGATGATCATTTTTAACTGCGTTTTATTTCATTTTACACATGGACCACATTTATCAATTCCTCTCACTGCTGGCTATTTAGTTTATTTCCAGCCCTCTGCTATTACAAAGGATGCTGTGATAAACATCCTTGTAAAGTCTCTTTGTGTAGGTAAGACATTTCATTTGAAGTGGACTTGCTGGGTCTTAGATTAGGTGCGTATTCCGTTTCCTGAAGGCTGACAAATTGCTCTTCAAAATAGCAGCACCAATTGGCTCTCATCCTGCGAGTTGATGAAGTTTCCCATTCATTATCTCACACATTTGCCAGCACTTGACATCATCCAAAAAGCAACTTTAGGAATATATCATCTCGTTTAGCCTGTAAACAATCCTGGAAGGTAGAAACTTTAAAAGAGCCAAAGTTTTTCTAGTTCTTTACAATTTGCAAAGCATTTTCGTTTGCATTATCTACCTTGTTTAATGCTCAGATCCTGCCATTCATTCCCTTGCAAGTCACACTCAAAAACCAGTGTACTTTGCTGCCTGAATCCAACTTACTGCTTCATATTTCCATGTAAATACAGATGTCTTGCCCGAGTACCCCAAAAATACTCCTCGAACCTGTTCAGCCATGAACTGGTCTTTTTCCCATATCCTGGGGAAGCAGATGAAGCCAGAGGTTATTCTCTGTCATTGGAGTCTTCCAGAGGGGGGGGACGTGGCTCTGTCATCCTCTCCTAGCAGACCCTGCCCCCTCCCAAGCCACAGAAGGTAGGGGGTTCCACAAACATGGAAAAGAGTTTGGATACCAGTCAGCCAAAGAGAAAGACAAGTCGTCCAGCAAAGAGATTATAAACAGGAGGTGAGTTAAGGACACAGTGTTCCTGTCTTTTCTCCCTGAACATAACTTTTCCCCTTCTGGTTTTCTTCATCCAATATTTTGAATAAAACGAGCCACAATATCATAATTATTTAAGCATTCCTTCCAGCGGAAGCTTGCTCATGAACAAATTATTTTTCTAGAGCTTTGTGACTTTGTTCCTTGTGTTGGCAATATGTCATCCTAATGATTGCATTTTAACAGTAATGAGTTATGACTCTGTTCCCACAGCAAGGCATATGGCGTCCCTATTCAATCCCAAGTGAATCGGTGTTGTACTCACAAATACCAGCTTCATCAATAACATCAGAAAATGTGAAATGGTCTTTTCTAGTCACTGGCATCTCTTTCTGTAATCTTTGCGCTCCATCCTTTTGACTAATATTTTCTAGATTTAGCTTCATTTTTTTATTTACAAAACATTCGTGCATGTCTGCCTGAATTATAACTTCCAGATTCTGATTTCACTAATAATTTTTGAGGCCCTTTCACACACCAAACCCACTGCTTGTAACTGAGACAACCCGGACTCAGAAGAGTGAAGCATTTCGGTCAAGGTCCCAGGGGTGGAGCCAGGATTTTAAACCCTGGGTTTAGACCTAAAATTCCAGGGCTTTCCTACTCTGCCATCCCCCCGACTGTGTAGTTTTGTTGTAGCCGTTTTTTACGTTTCATACTGAGAATTCCTGAACTTTTACTTGATTTTCTTATTAATCCTAAAGATATTTGGGTAGTATCATTTCCTCTGCATAATGCTGGAGTCCTCGCAGAGTGAAGGGTTGAGCCAACATTTCACATCGCATATCGTCAAATTCCTCAGAGTCGCAGGCTGGACGTCGGCCGACGACCAGCTCACATTCTCTGAAAACTGTCAGGCCGAGGATGGGGACCTCTCCGCCACCATTGGCTGCCTTACCTGATATTTTCATTCCTTCTCCCCGTGAGAATCAACAGCAATAAATCTGAGTCTCTGGATTTGCAGCCACACAGCTTTAGACGCACAGGTTTATGCTGTTGAATATCTCAGGAATCGATCTGGAATGGGTGCCAACATCCCACATTTTCAGGCTTCAAATTTCAATTGGTTTTCAGAGCAGGATTGCAAACCCACGGAATTTTGACTCAGATTCGACTAAGCCTACAGAACTCGAGACTTCATGAGAATATGGCGAATCATTTAAAATAAACTGGGGACAGGCTTACTTCGAGGTCATAAAATTGTCATTGTAACAAGCGTCTTCTCTTAAATTTTCTCTTCCAGGCCCCTGTGCCTCTATGATTGCTATTCCTACTGCCTGAGGAGCAGCCCAACTCCCCACCCCTCACCTCCCATCTGCCCATTACCTCTCAGTCCAGAAGTCGCCTCCTTGAGACCTCTCAGATGTCCATACCAGTCCCTGGCGGTAGTCACTCCCAGTTCCCAAGCAACGTGTGCATTCCTGCATTTATTCGGGCAATCACTCCTTCTTTCAGCAAATAGTCACTGAGGGTCAAACACGTGCCAAGTGCCAGTGTAAGCCCTGGGAGACATCCAGGAACCGACAGCCAAAAATCCTGCCATGTAGAGATTACACTTCCACGGGGGACAATGAACATAACATGGGAATGGAATCAAGTATGCTGGACAGTGATGAATGCCATTGGGAGAACAGAGCAGGGGAAAGTGGGCCTGGAGTATGGGAGTGGGGAGGAAACTTCCATTTTAAAATCGAGGGTCAGAGTAGACCTCATTGAGTAGGTGACATCTGAGCACAGAGTTGAAGGAAGATAGGCGGTGATCCACATGGGGAGGAACACTCCAGGCTGTGGAACAATAGTGATAAAGCTTCGGGCAGGAGACTCATTCGGCTGGAGCAGGGTGAGCAAGGAAGATGTGGGTTCAGGGAGACCACAGGTGCTGGCTGCCTGATTGGGCCTCTGCGGATGTTGGCTTTTGCAGGTAGTAAGATGGAAACACTTCAGGGACTTTGAGCAGAGGTGATCAGATCCAGAATATTTTATGAGGACTTCCTGTTGGACAGATTATGAAATATGAGAGAGTAAAGGATGGCCCCAGGGGACAGTCTGCTATCACGATGCTTATCGCACTGGGTCACACACGTTTGTTTACGTATCTTTCTCCTTTATTAGACTTGGCTAGGACAGAAGCCGTCTTTAGATTTTTGATGTCCAGCTTAAGGCAGGACAAATAGGCGAGAAATGTGTGTTGAACCTGGTGGTTGGAAAGAACGTGTCCCAGCCACGAGTTTTATTAATGGACAGGAAAGCCAAGACAAGCTTTTGGACATGACTTGGGGAAACAGGTTGGAGACAAGGAGAGAATCTTCACCCAGCCCCCTGGGTTTTCTCTCCAGATGCGTAACCACTGGACCACGTGACCACTTCGTCCCCATGGGTGGATGTGAGAAGTGCTGGCTACTAATGACACCTTTATTCAAAGATACGTCCCCAGTGCCTGCTTTCAACCAAGCAGGCTGATTTATAACGGACATAGAAGGACTTGGGACGGCTTTAAAGTGGAACTTTATATACATTCAGCAAACTTTCCCCAAGCACTTGGGAACGCAGAACCAAACCAGACTTGGTCTACCAGCTCCCGTATCCTAGAGTCATTCGATAAACGCTTATGAGACCAGTTTTGATGAGATCATGTATCGTAGCACTAATCCCAAGGAAATTCCATGCGGGTCAGTCTGAAAGGCCAAAGAGATGGCCCCAGAATTAGGTTAGTTAAGTGCAAGGTGCTATTTTAAACAAATAACAATTAAAATATCCCAGCTCCTTGAAGAATTGCCTTCCAGAAGCATTACTGCCAGGCTCTCGGACATCCTGGCACTCTGTGATAAAATGGCTTGGGGATACCATACGTCATTACTAAGCCTTTCCTCTCCTATTTGCTTTCCTCATTGCCATTGTTAAGGAATTGATCAGGAAAGGCTTCTGTGACTGAGATAACGCCTTTTACTGACTCTTTTATGCCAGTCTAAGGAGCTACCCAACCTGGCAATCCTATTTGTTTTCATTTCTCTCCTAACCAACCCGGATGGGAGTCAGGTCACAATTTTTGAAAGTGCCTTAAGACTTCCGTGAGCCTCGTTAATAATAGGACTGATCTGCACCTTTGAGCTGGTGCCTGTTGTTCCCATCAGGGCAGAAGCTGCAGCTCTCACAATACCCAATTACACTGGCTAATGAGGCCCATTAATCAGTCCTCATCGCTTTGGGAGATACCAACGAAGGGTCTGTTGACCTTTGGAGCAGACTGCACAGCCACTGTCATATTTTATGTGTCAAGTTTCTAACGAAGTCAGGTGTGGTTAAGTCTTCATTCGTGTTTTACTAATAGTATGTCTGTTTTCACTGCCCTTCCTCCTATTTTTTGAGCAGGGCGATTACTATTTGGGATAAATAGCCTGAACTCATGCCTTAAATTCTTCTGGATGAGCTCGGTTGCCTGCATTTCTTTAGCCCCGATGCTCCGATTGAGCGAGTTAATGCACATGAGAGCACTCTGCGTGGCAAAGGGCACATAGTGAGCAGTCAATGGAGGTCGCTCACCCAGAAGGTCCCATGATGTCCAGCCACCATCTGGTCACACTGGCTTCTCAGAGTTATCTGGCACTCCTAGTCTTTTCTCTAAATGAGACCTTTGGGGAACGCCATTATCTATTCTTTGGCAAGTTTGTGGCTTGGTGAGCTTATGGGAATCACTTTAAGGATTAAATACATATCTGCATTTCTGTGACCTTGGGCAAGTTTTTTTTTTATCTCCCTAGTATTGGTGTCTCCATCGATAAAATGATGGCAGAGTACCAGATTCGAGCGAGGGCTAGGGGGGTGCAGATAGTGCCCTCAGCAGGGTGCCTTGAGCGAGATATAATCTCAATAAACAGTAGCTCTTACTATTCATTAAATATTGTTCTTAATTGACCTGAATGCTTTTGAAAGACAAATTAAATCTGTTCAGTCCACTCATGGGCAAAGTTCCTTGTCATCGCAGGATAAGGTAAGCCCTTCTGCTTGAGTGGACGGGGCAAAGTGACCTATGGGACTCTTCCTTCACGCAAGGAGAAGACGGGCTAAGCAACACTTCTTAGGAAAATTCTGTGGGATTTAGAGCTAGCTTTGTAAATGAGAATCTCTCTGGAACTTTTTTTAAATACTCTTGCTGACCCTACACCCAAAGCGGTACAGACAAAACTGCTCAAAAACAGAGAACTGTTCAAAAACAAAAAAGAAAGAGGTAAGTGTTTCGATCAAAATTACCCAGGTAATAAACAACTGTGCCAAATGTCCTGACTCCTAGTCCAGTGTTCTTCCCTGTAAACTTGCTGCTTCTCACCGTGAACTTGTGCCAATGTCAGAGAACTCTTGGGAGAAGAGTTTCAGGAGGCATCAACAACTGCAAAGTCAGGTGTTCTTCAGAACAGGTGCCACCTTCAGCACCAAGGGCCAAACGTACCAAGCACTCGCTGTGTGCCAAGCCCTTCAGCACACGCCTTATCTCATCAAATCTTCTCAACCATCCCCAAAGTCGGTACCAGCATTATCCTCATCTGTCCTATGAGGAAAGTGAGTCCTGGTAAGTAAGGTCACATGGGTTCGACAGGCAAGTTTCCTTGCCTTACACAAACTATTTCAAGGAGCAGAAAAAGAGGGAAGGCTCCGAATCATTTTATAAGACTTTGAAATCAAAACTGGACAAGAAAATAAACTATAGTCCAATCTTATTTATGAACACAAGTGTAAAAATGCTAAATAAATGGAAATTGAATTTATCTCTCTCTCTCTCTCTCACACACACACACACACACGCACGCACACACACACGCACATTCACACAATTAAAATATTAAGGCCAACTAAGATTTATCCTACAAGTGAAAGAATGGTTTGACAATGGAATGTCTATAAATATAATCTACTACATTAACTGATTAAAAGAAAAAGTGATAGGATTATCTCAATTGCAGTGGGCTGCATGGTGGCCCCCCAAAAGAATAGATATGTCCTGATGCTAATCCCCACACCTGTGAATGTCACTGTATTAGGAAAAAGTGTCTTTGCATGTATAATTAAGGATTTGAGATGAGGAAATGATCCTGGATTTTACAGGTGGGCCCTGAATTCAATAAGTATCCTTATAAGAGACACGCAGAAAAGACAGAGCAGAGGAGAAGGTGACATAAAGACAGATTCTGTGATGGGGGCAACGCAGCTCCTAGCCAAGGAACGTCACAGGTCGCTGGCGGGTACCAGAAGCTAGTGGAGAGACAAAAATGGATTCTCACTTAGCACTCCAGAAAGAACCAGCTCGGCTGGCACCTTAATTTCAGACTGCTGGCCTCCAGAACTGTGAGGGAATAAATTTCTGCTGTGGCAATTTGTCACAGCGGCCACAAATCCACCAATGAATGAAGAAAAATCGTTTGATAGCTTTCAACACTAGTTCATAGAAAATGACTTTTAAAAAACTAGGAATATAAGGGAAAGGCGACCTATACATAGGACAAAGATATTTGCAGTGACAGCCAGCAAAGGAGTAATATTAAAAATGTGGAAAGACTTGCAATAAGGAAAAGACAAACATTCTAATGAAAAAAAAAACAAAAGTTACTAAATATGAACAAATCATTCATAGAAGAAGAAACTCAGCCTCACCTGTAATCAAGAATGCAAGTTCAAATACTAATGAGATTCTATTTACACATCGAACTGGCTGAAAGTTCAAAATGAAAACATCGAGTTGGGAAGTGTGTAGAAAAATTAACTTGGCAGTTCCGATTGCCCAAATCCTATACATTCTCAGGAAGCGCCACTCGCATGGGTAGGCCTGGCCTGGCTCCTAGGAACTGACTAAGTGATAAGCGCATTTCACACACTTCCGCCACACCCTACCCACTTGTCTAGATAATCTGCACAAAGACTGTGATTTAGTGAACGGCGACTTTCCTTCTGCCCCTCTGGAGGTTCAGTAACTACGGCGAGTCACAAAAGCAATATATACCTGTGTGAGCAGCCTCTGTTAAGGTCTCCAGCCCCTTAGGTTCAAATCAGCTTATCTAATTAGCACTTATTGTCAAAGGAACAAGGATGTCCTGGAGGACAGGACCTCTCTGCGTGAGCTCACGCCTAGTCTTCCCAGACATGGCCCCATCCATGTGCCCTTTGCATTTATTGATCCTTCGTTATATTCTTTCTCTATAATAAACCATAGCCATGAGTAAAAACTCTTCCTGAGTTCTGTGAGTCTTTCTAGGAAATCTCCAAACAGAGGGCTGGGCTTGGCGTCACTGAGACAGTGAGAAGGTAGATAAACAGGACTTGGCCCACAGCTGGTACGCAGATCATTTTGGAGAGCGACATGGCAAGATGCGGGAAGGTTCAAGATGCACATGTGCTCAATCCTTAGAGTTCCGTTTCTATGCTTCTAATCTAGAAAACTCTCCTTCGAGGTCATGTACAAAAATGTCCACCGCCATATTGTTCCCAAAAGTGAAAACCTGGACAATTTCAAAATCCATTGACGGGAGAACAGAAAACCTGTCGTATATTAGTATAATAGAGAATGGCACAGCATTTCAAGTAAATGAATAAAAGCTACGTCGACATGGGTAAACATCAAAAAATTTTATATAGAAAGGAAAGAAGTTGAAAATTATATGCGCAGTTGGATACCATTCGTGCGAAGTTTAAAAACACGTAAGATTCATTTTTAAAGCGCAAGATGCCCTCACTGATTTAATGACAAGTTATTCTTTAAAGGAGAGAAATAGGAGAGAGTGTGGAAAATGGAGTTTACAGAGATCTGCAATGTTTCTTTCAAAAAACCAACGCATAGCAAATATGGCAAAATGTTAAGCTGCGTTAGAGTTGGATGGTGACTTTGCTATATCATTCTACATAGTTGAAGTATACCACTGTTTCAAAAAAGGAAAAGCCAAGCAATTTGCTTAAGATCACAAGTTATATCAAACTGAGATGTGAGCTCCAGCTCCCAAGCCTGGCTACTAACTTCACTGTGAGCCCTGTCACTTCAGGGGTCTGTTAATTAAAATCCAGGCAAGTTAACCTAATCTCGTCTACAGCATGCTTGGGCAGAGTTCTGAATTAAATTTAAACAAAAAGCTCATTTCACTACAAAACCTTAGTTGCTCTTCACATTTAATTATATTCTGAGTTTTCACAAGCTCTTCATATGACACGATGACTCAAATGACAAAAATCTTATGGATAGACCTCAGGAGGCAATAAAAACTCCAGAGAAGGAATGGCTAAGTCTCTTGAGCTATGTGGTATCTTATGTTCACTTAAAATATTGATGGAAATAAAATTAAAATCAACAAAAAGTTCTTAAGACATACAACTTAATCAGCTGAACACATATTAGGAGTTCTTAATTTAACAATTTGTATGTGCCGATGGGTTTACTTCATCTTTCAAGAAACATAGATGGTTTTTACTTTGTCATTGACACATCATAAGAAAGACTGAATCCAATCTATTTTGTATTTAAAGATGAAAAGCCAGAGAAGGATAAAGATCAAACGTCTGAGTTCTCAAAAAGAAATCAGGAGATATAAAACACATGTGCCGATTCTGTTAGTTAATTTTCACTAAAAAGGGGGTGGGGACTTGACCAGTTCTATTTAATATAGAGTTTTCCTTAATTAAAATCTGCCAGAGCTTAAAAGGAAATGTTTTTATGTTTTTGGTCAACATACTTTCCATTCAATTTCACATTTAATACGGAACTACTTACAAGAGGAGCTTTGTCCTGGGTTCTGTAGAGGTAAGAAAGCCCTTTGGTGTGATAGTAATAAAAACCACAGCTACTACTGCTACTCTACTGGATACCTCTCCACGTGCCAGCAGCTCTGCTAGAAGATTTGCATAATTAGGAAGAACGTAAATAGTTAAGGAACTTGCTAAGACCACCAAGCAAAAACTGAGAGATGTATTCAAAGAGAATTTTAAAGTTTGAGATCCTGAAGATAGAGATGATCTCAGTGATTTTAAAGTTGCTAGAAAGTGTGAATTCCCTATCGCTGCTGTAACAAACTTAGTTGCTTAAAACAGTATAAGCACAATGTCTTACAGTTTTGTAGATAGGAAATCTAACACGGGCTTCCTGGGCCAAAGTCAAGGTGTCAGCAGAACTGCACTCCTTCTGGAGTTTCCAGGGGTGAACCTGCTTCCGTGCCTTCTCTCCGGCTTTTAGAGGCTGCCTGCATTTCCTTGTGGCCCCTCCTCCGTCTCCACAGTCAGAAACGGCAGGTCGAAGCCCACCTCACTCTTTGGCTGCCTCCCTCTCCCACTCCTAAGGGCCCTCGTGATTGTACTGGGTCCACACACATAATCCAGAATAATCTCCCTATCTTAAAGTCAATTGAATAGCAACTTTGATTCCATCTGTTTTCTTAATCCTCCTTTGCTATATAAGATGTTCCCAGATTCTGGGGATTAGGATGTGGATATCCTGAGGTGGGCATTACTCTGTCTACCTTTTAGAGATTGCTAGAGAGTTCCAACCCAAACTAGCTTAAGCAAACAGGACTCTTTATTGGAAAGATGTTGTGACGTCACAGGACCGTAAGGGTGGCCCGGCTTTGAAAACAGAATCATTGCAGGAAACCCCCCTTCCCAGTCTCTCATCTCTGCTTTGCCATAAGTCAGCAGGTCGTATCTCCTCCTGAAGACCAGCTTCATTTATTCTGGATCCGCACTTCCAAATATGGCTGCCGGTAGTTCTCAAAATTTTACATCTTACATCCCGGGCATCAAGAAAGGGAGCCTGCTGTCCCTTCCCCGCTCTCTCTCCCGTTCTCACTTTCTTCCAGTTCTAACACGTCTGTGAAGACACTGCTTGGTCCATCTTGAGCCAAGGTCCTATACCATGTTGGCTGAAGGTTCAAAAAGGCTGCCACATAAAACCACAGAAATGGAGTCAGAGTAGGAGAGAGGTGAGCAGTTTCCCCCCCACCCCAAAAAAAGATGAAGGAGTGGTAATGAGTACACAAACCAATAGATACCTACATCTAGAGTAATTTGAGTACGACATCTTCCTGGCATTCAAGGACCACAGAGACCAGAAGAAGGTACAGGAATATACAGAGTTCAACATAAATGGATAAGTGTGATTATCGTAGTCTGCACAATACGCTGTGGGGACTCAGAGTGACCCCTTCCAGCACCAGAATTTAATGAGGCTGAAACGTCAGGTAGAGTAGAGGGAGCAGCCCAGATGAATCTGGATAGAAAGGGTAGAAACAGATTCTTAAAAAAATCTTCAATAACCACCTATGGTCTTGCCTTTAATGTAGGTGACTAGCAATAGATCAAACCTGTGTTCTAGAAATATCACCCCCCCACACACACACACACTGATTAAGCAGGGGGTTGACAGTCACTAGGCAGGACAAGACTTGGTCCAGAGACACAAGTTAGGGAGCTGTTACTATAGTTCAGGGGTGAGCCCAAAAGTGGGCTGGAGCATCAGGATGGAGGTGGGAGAGGAGGCGGCACTTTCAGAATGGAATTTCGGGAGGCAGAGGAGAGCAGAGCTGATTTATGAAAAGGGGATACACCCGAGGCGGTGGCTGGGGCTGGGACCTGGGAGCCTGGCTCCAGAGCAGCCGCATCTGGCCGATGGGGGAAGAATTAAATCTAACCCGATTTGGGTGACTTTCAGTCTTTTCCAGGGGTGTGCTAGTAAGTGTTGAACTACTGGCTCTGGTCAGCAGAGTTTACTCTGATCTGTAGAGTCTACCCCTTTCTGGAGTAAATACTCCTGGCACAGCCAATTTCAAACCACCAACGTGGCCAAACTAACAACATGAAGGTGCTGGATGCAGGGCTGGGAAACCAGCCGGCAGGAGCTGCTCCAACCCTGGCTTCTCAGTCTTCACCATGAAGGTCTGTTAAAATCGCCATGTTCCATTCAATGGAGAAGCAGATCTCTAGATCAGGTTTGTCCAGCCGGCCTGCGAGGGGGTCTGCCGCTCAGTGCCAACCTCTTTCATCCAACCTTGTCCTGGCCTCCTCAGCAACCGAGCATCCAACCACAGCACAAAGGAGAGAAGAGAATGCACACGGCTTGCGAGTACTCAGCCAAATATTGACAAGAGCGGCTGGTCAGTGGGTGAACGGAGAATACAGCAGATTAAACGCAAGGCAGTGTCACAGTGGCTAATGACAAGGGACTCAGAAGTCAGACCACCTGCATTTCAATCCAGTCCCTCCGCTTACTAGCTCTGAGACTTTGGCCCAGTTATGTAATCACTCTACGCCTCTGATCATGATCTGAAAAATAGGAGGGTAACTGGCAGTACATTCTTTCTAGAGTTGTCGTGTGGATGCGCGAAATAAGGTAAGGGAGTGCCTGGTGCGTAAAAAACGCTCATCAATGCGCCCGATGATAACGATAATGAAAACTGCATCTCGCTTGTCTAAACTACATGCCACTAGTGAAGTCGTGACCGGAGGAAAACGGCTTCCGGCCCTTTGCTGACTTTGATCAGGAATGGAACAAGGCAAGGTCAGCATCATGTCAGGCGCTGAGGCCCATGAGTCTGAGAGTGTGGGAATGTGTCTCACTCATCCCTGTCGCCAGAGTAAAAGCATGGGGTCTGGCCCAAAGGAGGAGTTCGATAAAGATTCTTACTACCTAGATAGAGCACTCAGTGCTTCAGGGTCTACGAGAATGAATAAGATATTCAGTTGACCTTTAAGGAGCTTATACCGGCACATTTTTCTAAGATGTTGATGACATTTGTGTCTGCCTCAAAGTAGAAGTTTCCTAAAAGTTACCAAGGAGACCACCATTAACGAGGGCGACCGCAAATATATTTATCTCCAAAAAGCAAAAGCGAATTCCTCTACCAAAACTTAAATGTCAGCTAAGGTGTTTTCTCTCCTTTCATAAAAAACAACCAAATGTCAGCCTTGTAAATATTTATGAACCCACGCAGACAGTTCATATTTGAACATCAATTGTTTAAAGACCATTTGAGTCTTTTTTGATAGAGATCTTTTATCCTAAACATTGCCTGAACTCAATAGTCAGAAAACACACCTTTATGTTTTCCAGGATGAAGTCACAAAGGAGACTAAACTTGATTTTACGGGCGCACACAGAGCTTCATTTATTGTGTCCGGTGCATTTGTAAAGGTTAGAAACAAGGGGATTTCACCAGTCACGGTCAAGGCTACCGTGACTCTTATTTGTAACTGAATATGATTTGGGTCATAGTGCTTCTGCTTCTCTGATGAATATCCTCATAGAATATAAGGAAGAAAGAACAAAGGCAAAGAATCAACACACCTCTAATGCTTGTTAAATGCTCCAGCCAGGCGGGAGCATGGTGGAGGGCTTTGGTTAAGTTTATGATCTTCTGCCTGTTGACTGCCTGGGACTTTACACAAGTCATCTGGGCCTCAGTGTCACCCACAGTAAGGAAAAAATGTTAAAGATTATATAAGTAATTAAGCATTGTTCATGTACTATTAATCACTCGTTTGAAAAAAAAAAAAAACCATTTCTGAACTTCATGTGCCTTCCCACTCTAAAACAGAATGGCTCTACTAACTTGGTAACAAGAATCTAAGAATCACAGGAAAAATGGACATATTTACTCGACCGCTCAAGAATAAGCCCCAAAAGCTCCGAAGCTGTGAGTCTCCAGTGTCTCATTCCACCTCTGCTCTGCCCAAAACTGTCTGAGCATGACTTAAATCTCAGTTTTTGTCCATTTTTCTCTACTCTGCCAGAAAAATCAAGAGAAAAGGGAAAAAATGGAGAGGACTTAAAAGCAATCCATTAAGTCTGTTTAAGGATTGGCTAGACTGTATAAATTTTTCAAAGCTCAAAAACTTGCAGTCGCTTACCAGGATTTCCCTGATATGATTGGGCAATTGGAAGAGTAAGTTATTCACTTACAATAATCGTTACGGGATTGTCAGAGATTGAAGGGTTTTACATAATGAATTTTCCAGAAAAATGACACATAAAGATGAAAGCCTTTATTTTTAAGCATGAAGGATAGAATTTTCTAAAATACATAGCCTACTCCCCTGGCTGCTTAGACAAAGAATGATGAGCTTAATTAAACCTTGTTGGGGACTCGGGTTTGGCATTACTGAACGTCCATAATTGCACAAAACTGTACTAGTTTATAGCATGAGTTGCAGACACCGTTGGAAGTCTTCCCACCGACCCTGCTGCTCCTCTGTTGGTGAAACCCATTTCCCTCTGTCCAGGCTGATAGGGCCATGTGCTAGCTTTCCTCGCCTGCCTTGCAGCTATGCCTGAATATGTGACCTGAAGTTGGCCAATGGGACATCCTAAAGGATTTCAGGAAAAAAGGGGAGAAGGATTTTGGTTTTTGTTTTTGCTTGCTTGTTTTGTTTTGTTTGGGGTCCAAATAAAATTAGATGAGAACGATATCATGACTCTCTTCTCTTCTGGACATAGTTGTGACATCCTCTGTGAGAGGAGCCATTACACCCTGAGGATGGCCGATACCTGGGTCCTTAGGAGCAATACTAAGCCTGAGCCTAGGTAGGACCCCCTCCCCCTGCCTTGGATTTCTGGATAAGTGTGAAAATGTGTGTCCTCTTGTGAAGTCACTGCAGTCAATGGATTCTTTTCTTGCAGCTAAAAGACTTAGCTTAAAAGCAAATTCTCCAGAAAACCCCAAATTGGGGTTCAGAGCCAGCCTGCGTGTGGTGACCCGGTGGCCCCTCTGAAGGTGTAACTGCACAAACTGATATTCCAGGTGGCCTTTGCTGGACTGAGAAGGATGAACGAGCATGTTTGCAGGTGTGTGCTTACAGGCCTCTAGGTTGCCTAGGTGATAGACACGAGAAAGAGGCGGCAATAATGTACTTTGGTGTCCGAGTGACAAGGTATGGCATAAAGTGTAGCCATGAAGAGGCTGGGCCCTGGACGCTGACCAGATCGCAGCTCCGTCACACCAGACAGTCCATAAATTAAAAACCTCTTCCTTAAAAGGGGTAACGATAGCCTCCTCCTCACAAGGCTGCTGGCGGGATCGAAGGCTGGGTTTCATACAACCGTGTCATAGATTGTAAGATGCATCCCAGTTCTCGAGGTGTTAGAATGTGGAGGAGCGGAGGAAAGTGGCATTGAAATGGCGAAATGCGCTGAGGGCGTTTATGTAAAGTACTCGGAACGGTGCCCAGCGCAGAGAAAGCCCAGCCCAGGCACGGAAGCGTCTGCAGTGATCACTACAGCCGGAGGAAGGGCCTTTCTCTCCAGCTCTGCTTGGGACCCAGCACAGAGTGGCCCCTTAGGGACCCATGGTTTGAGCGGTGTGGAGAGGGGGCACCTGGCATGGAGATTGGCAATCCCACACCTCGCGTGAGTGACCTCAGCAGAAACCAGAAAGGCTTGGGGCCAGGCAGCCGTCGGAGGGGGACACTGTAGGAGCCCTGAGGTGGGGACAGGAGCCAGAGTCCTGCCTGAGTCACGGTTGCTCTGGCAGCTCATCTGTTCACACAGGCTGATGAGCCTCAGACAGGTGGTTTCCAAGAGCCACGTTTGCCTGGGCCATCGAGGGGCACGCTCCGTTCCCGCCTGCGTGCAGTGTCCCCGATCACGCCACATGCTTGAGCTCTGGCCGTGCTCTTTGACCCTTCTTGGATTCCTCCCTCACCAGTAGGTCCGATCTGCTCCCTGCTCACAGCCCTCCTTCCTCTTCTAACTGCCTTCTTTCCATCTTTCCCATCCAGGAGCCCAGAACACCAAAAGTCATCGACTCACGTGAAGGGCTCTTCTGTGATTAAGGAAAAAAAAAATGGAGTCACTTCTTTCCTCCATTCAATCACTCAGTAGATACTATCAAGCACCTACTAGTGCTAGACATGCCAGATGCTGTCCAGGCACTGGGGACACAGAGGGAACAGGAGAGACCAGGCTTCTGCTCTGTGGGAAGCAGAGACAGACAGTACCTAAGATAAACGAGCAGGATGACGCAGGCGTTGGGACTGCCGAGCGGAAAGGCACATCGTGTGGAGAAACAGGGTGGGGAACCCACGGCATGATGACCACTTTAGATCAGATCACAGATGGCCTCTTGGAGAAGGGGACAGGTAAAAGGAGGCCTGGTTGAAAGAAGGAGCCTGACTTACAAAGGTCATGCAGAGAGTCCCATGCAGAGGCCACGGCAAGTGCCAGACGGGAGACAAGAGGAAGTCCAGGGTGTTGAGGGGTGGGAAGGAGGCAGCTGCGAGCCGGTGGGCTGAGAAAGCGGCCACATGAAGCCTGGGTGTTACTCCAAGTTCGGCAGGAAGCCGTCGCAGGGTTAGGTGTGGGGGTCACTCTGGTTTGGTTTTCGGCCCCTGGAGGAAACACTGATTTGTGTTTTGGAAAGACCATGCTGGCTGCGGGCTGGGGATGGACTGCAGGGGGCAGGGCAGGCGCAGGGAGGCCCACCGGGAGGCCTGCGGTGCCCTCAGGAGAGAGAAGATGGTGGCCAGGACTGCGGCGTTTACACTGGAGGTGGTGAGAAGCGAACCGATTCCAGACACATGCTGGGGGAACGAGGTTTGTGTGGGTTGTCTTTTTTCCAGAAATATATGTCCAAGTGCCACCATACCCACGAGTACAACCTTACTGGGAAACAGGGTCCTTAAAGAGGCAATCGAGTTAAGAAGTCAGACTGGATTAGGACAGTCCCTAAATTCAACGACTGGTGTCCTCATAGGGAGAGAGAGGTGTGAAGAGAGATGCACACAGGGCAGGAGACTGGAGGGTGCAGCTCCAATACGAGGATGCCAGGGACTGCCAGCAGCCGTCAGATGCCGGAAGAGGCAAGGAAGAATTTTCCTCGGGCATCCCCATAGGCACGTGGGCCTGCTGACCCTTTAACTTCAGACGCAGGCCTCTAGAACCGTGTGAGAGTAAATTTCTGTTGTTTCAAGTCATCCATTTTGTGGCCGTTTGCTCTGGCAGCCCTGGGAAACCAACACAAGGTCGTAAGAAAGAATAGCATGTTCTGAGAATGGCAGCGAGTTTTGTGGGTCTAAAGGGAACACACCTTTGAAGGATGGAATGAGCTTTCTGCGGAGGAGGTCGTAAATTACATAGTCGCCGGCAGATCGCCATCGAGTTCTTCGGAGTGCCGATGATGCAAACGGTAAAGATTGACTTTGGGGACACTGATTGTGGAACCAGATCGATTGCACATGGCTGAGCGGGTCGCTCACGCTGACGCTCGATCCCCTCCCTCCTTCATCACTTCTCTGCTCACTGTCGCCAGCAACACCACCCTAACAAATTTATGCCACTGGAAAAATGGTGCTATGAAATCCATCATGGACCTGCACAGCCTTCTATGAGCTTAAAAGAAAATGTCCTTCTTTTGAGTCAAAAGCTCATTAGATGAAGTTCAAGAACAAACTGCAAATCAATGCTTCAAGATAAGCCAAACGCGGAAGTGAGCTCTAAATGGAAACATGAAACAGACCCGATCTCTTGGAATTCTGCCCCGTAGAAGTTTTGGAGAGCCACCCTAGGCAAATCCTCTCTCGGGGCCACTTTTCCCTGCCTTGGACTGTGGGGAGCTGCTTATGCGGGGTCTGCCCAGGCGGTGATCGGCTCCTGGAGGACAGGGTCCTGCCTGGCTTAAATGTGTTTAAACCAGCCTCGTACCTCTATGTATGCAACGAACATTTATGAAGAGAGCCCTGCTAAGCCCCGGGCATCCTTAGTAAACACTTGCTGAACTGAATCATTCCTTGGTAGAAATAAAATAATGTAAACAGATGAAGGAAGAGAGGGAGGAAGAGAGTTCAGCAGGGAGACAGGAACTTGCTCATTTATTAAATGAGAAAGAAAAAAATAGGAGAAAAGGCTTCTGGGTCTCTGTAGCCGCAGAAGACAGAGATGAAAACAGATCATGGAGAAATTCATCTTGTGAGACACATTAGGCAGGACTGGGGGATCTCAAAGCCCCACCCATCTCTAGGCTACGGTGTCCCAATGAGGCAGAAAGGACAGGAAAGCAAGGAGTTCAGGAATACGGATCTCAGAGACAGACTTGACTTTCGACAAACCTGGGGACCAGGCAGCCAAGTGCTGATTACGCCTCTGACTGTTGCTCACAGCAGCCCGTCCTTTCCTCTGATCCCTCGCCCCACTTTGAGATTATGTGGTTGTTTCATTCTAACCGCGTGCTCTGAGTACAGCTTTCGCTCTTCATGACTATGCTCACTGCAGCGCACGAGCACTGTGCCTAAACACGGTGCACGTCGACAGCCAATCCGTATTTGTTGAATGAGTGGATGAATGAATATATGAACTGTTTCCTTTAAGTTTGTTAATCTCCATAAGCCTCAGTGCTCTCGTTTATAAAATACGATCTATCACTGGAATCTCTTCCCAGGGGCTAATGTGAAGGTCAAATGAGATCATTTCAAAATGTTTAGCTCAGAACAGGTGTTCGATAGATGACGAATACCAGATTATAAGTAATATCATTATTGTTGACATTAGTATGGACATAAGAACTAATTTATCCAAATATTAAAATAAAAGCTAGAACACGGTTAAAAAAGTAAATCCATGATAGACATTTGGAAAAATGCTTTAAAAATAGGGGTCTGTGAGATTAAAATGAAGGCACAGAGATGTAAATTTGAGAGGGGCGGATTTTCCTCAGGGAAGAAGAGGCAAGGGGGTACTAACCAGGTGTCAGAAGGAGGAGGTGACCAAGACAACATTTTCCCTTGATTACTCTGCTGACTTAGACGTCATCTCCAAAGGGGCCACCTAAGAGAAGAGCAGTGGCTACACTTTGTCACAGAAGCTGACACAGCCTCTCCCTATCCGCTTCAAGCAAGGTTTGTTCCTTAGTACTTGAAATAAAAATATCAAAACTCCTGTCGGAATCATCCAGTTTGCCACCTAAAAGTTGCATTCTCATTCCTTGTCAAGTGCATATTTCCTCTTTTCTTTTCTTCAGATTTTAACTTAGAGCCACTTGACAGTTCCAGCCATGCTTGAGAAGATATTGTTCAGTCCAAAGTTGGCAAAGTCACAATAACGTACACACAGATCCTGGTCATAGTTCACTCTCACCTGTAGCTTATATATTTCTTGTTGAACTATTTGAACTGTAGCTTGTACCTGAAAACATCTGATCTGGGCACGTAGCCTGGGCAGACCCTAACACTCTGGAATGAGTCCACGACCAGATTCCACCGTGAAGGTGAGATGCTGGATCTCTAAATGGCTTCCTCAATGCAGACTCCCACACCCTTTGCCTTTTGGCTCCAGAACCATCTGAGACACCTCTCTGTACTACACTGAGGTAAAAATTGTTTTGGTTTTATCTCTTGAGTCCAGGGATCGACAAACTTTCTGTAAAGAGCCAAACAGTAAAGATTTTAGGCTTAGTGAGCCAGGTAATCTGTGTTCTAACTACTCAACTTTGCTATTGTCACCCAAAATGAGTCACACACAATCTGTAAATGAATGGGCATGGCTGTGTTCCAATAAAACTTTATTGACAACACAGGCAGCTGTCAGATTTAGCCCAAGGGCCATAGTTTACCTGGTCCTTGCTTTATTCATCTGTTTTGCCCCAGATTTAGAGAGCCAAAAAGCTAATGGACTCTTTTGTCTTGAGAAACTAAAAGAAAATCCATTCTAAAGGTAAACAAGGCAACTAGCTTATTTGCTACTAAATAAACTACAATTAACAATAACACAAAATACCCTGCAAAGTAGTTCTTCCTGTTTTGTCATTTGTTTTGGTCAAATCTTTCCGGTCCTGACTCCATGGGATCAAAAAAAAAAAAAAAGACGGCAGAACCCCTTTCTCAAATGCCTCTCTTACACAGAACAGTGACATATGAAGCCAAGTGAAGTAATGAAGGGGTTCTCCAGGTGGTCTCCATCTTTACGGGTTTGGATAAATCCTTGAGTATTTGGAGATGCCCTGTGACACCCCTGCGGAGTGTCACAGGGCCCAGTGTGACAAACTGGTAAAGAGCACAGAGGGTGGGGCTCAGAGTCGGAAACCTGAGCGCCAGACCCGGCTGCATTCGGTTTCTTTGGAAACTGCAGAAATATGAGGAGACAAGTGACAGAGCCCCACAGAGATGCAGAAGGTGATCTTGGCCCTGACGTGCCAGGCTCTGCTTTGGGTCCTTGCAGAAGCCCACCTGGCCTTCTGTGGTCTGTGACCAGTAATCTTGTAATAAATTTCATTTTGATCTTTGCTTAAATGAGCTTGGCCGTGTATCTGCTCTTTATGACCAAACAATCTCTAAACAAATTAGTACCAGAATGAGGTTTAATGACATCTCAATCCTGTTTAGCTTATGCTGAAAGAGAATCAAATAGGCCAAATGAATCCTGGGATATAATTTCATCTGCAAATTGTTAAATGAATAAAATCTTTTAAAGTCTTTCATAAGACAGAACTACAATACATGGAAAGAAGAGAATTTGGGCTTTTATGAAATTTCCTACAGCCGTTTATGGTTTGAATTCCACTTCTGGAATAAAAGTGAATCAGAGAATATTCAGTGCCAAGTTAAGCCAGTGATTCAAAATCAGGGGCATGTGATTCATGAGACAAAGTTAAAATAATTAATGCTGCAGCCGAGCTAAATAAAGAGTCCAACTAAATAGGAGGGTCCAACTAAAAGGGGTAAACAATCGAGCGATGAGGTTTTGGGGGGGGGTGAGGTACATTAGATAAGAGGGGAACAGGAGGACTCAGAATAAGGTCCCAAGTATTGCTAATTCCATTAGAAGGTGGAATGAACGCTCTGCAAGAATTTGTGGAATTATCTTCAGAATTAACTGTGCAGTTTCTCAGGCTGGCCACCATAGCAGTACAGGATGTATTTTACAGCAATAGTGCTCAGTCACAGGCAAAGGGTGATGTTAGGGCTTCCCTTATGGCACTTGGGTCTCCCTTGAAACCTACGCTGTGACCCCTCATAGCCCAGCTTCCAACACAAGGCACACACGTAGGAACAGAGCCATGAGCACCCAGGTGGCAGCGGCGAACCTCAGTTGAGACCCCATTTTAAAGAATTCATCCCTTGTGCCTGCATGTAGCCCTCCAGAAGGAGGAGGGCCTAGATGAATCCCCTGCTAGGATTCAAGAATGAAAGTCCCCAGTATAGGACAGTGGGGGTGGAACTGACTGGGCCTCAGGGATCTGAAATCTGAACTTGTTACTGGCTATGTGGCCGGGTAGACCATTTTGACATTGTTTCCTCATCTAGGGCCTAGGATTAGGCCAAGGGTTTGAAAACTAGGGCCCATAAACCATATCCAACTGCCATTTGTTTCTATAAATAAAGTTTTATTGGAACACAGCCACACCATTCGTTCATGTATTGTCTGTAGCTGCTTTTGTGCTACGTACGACAGCAAAGCTGAGTAGCTGCAACACAGTCACTATGTCCTACAAACCCTAAAAGAGTTCATATCTGGCTATTTACTTCAAAAGTTAGCCAACCCCTGTACTAAGTGCCTTTTAAGGCCTCTTCCAAACTCTGACTTGTCTCCATGTTGCTCTACACTAATAAAATGCTTCCAGTGTGTGTGTGTGCGCGCGCGCACGCACGAGTGCAGATGTGTGTACATGCGTGCATACATGAGAGAGTCACCTTTCTCATTCATGATAACTATTTCTAGACAATGAGTTGTACCCCCAAGAAAGTTAAACAGGAGCACTCAGCCAACCAAGAGAAGGAAGATTCCTGGAAGAAAGAGCAATGTTCACAGTTCCTGATGGGCTCAGGGGAGAAGAAATCTGTCTTTTCTCCTGTAACACAGACTTTCCGGTGACACCTAGCGGGGTTCTCTTTTCCTCAAGTATCAAAAGCCAAGCCCATGTTTACTGCATCCCTACGTAAACCCAAAACCAAACTGTAAACCATCTCCCTCACTGCTTTGTTTGGTAATAGAATTGGCCAATCTTGCATTTATAGAATGATTTAAATTCTAGCCACTTCGAACTTGTAGATTCCTATTTTCTTCTCGGCTTGCATAACTCATGAAGAATAGCCATCCACTGGGAGGGTGGCCATTTTCCATTAAACTTCACTAATTAGTTAAATGCATTGCTTCTTGTTAGAACCATCCATGTACACTGGATGTCAGGGGACAATTTTCCACAGAGAATTCCAATACCTGGAGGGAGAAAGACACAGCAGGAGCTACTGCCACCACCCTTTCTGGTGGTGGTAAAATCACAAGCTGACAGTCTCTGTCAGCTGGTACTTTTCTGATGTGGGTCATTTGTCATCTTGACAGAACTGGAAAGAAAGTGAAGGGTAGTTTTAATCCACGTGATAGAAAGCACACTCGCATCAAAAATAAATGTCTTCAATTATGAGGCTGTTAAAAAATATCATTAATCCCTAAAATCTCCCATCTGTCATGAACAGGCTTCATTTGGGTCTTTAACAAAATCCTAAAAACGGGTTCTGATTCTACCACTCACATTTCCCTGGAGGCATTCTCTTCCCCCTCTAATGCATTCAGTCAGCAGCTCGACTAACATCCTGCCAGCTTAGTAACCTTCCATGAAAAATAAAACTCTCTCTCTTCCAAGAACCATATACCCATCCGGGGAAGACTTGGGATGGTCCTCCTTGGGTTATATGCCCATCCTTCACCTATCACTCTTCCCATAGAAAAAGGATTCCTAGCCAGCCAGCCTATATGTTTTCTAATTTATCCAGGTTCTCTATTATTTTTCCTTTCTCCTGCCACCCTTCATGATAAAAATAGCTATCCATTAGCTCTACTAGATTCAAATGTTTTAGAAATAACTGGTCATCTTTCCTGAATTTAAGCTTCTGGGGGGAAAAATGAATTTTTTTGTTGTTGGTTGACATTTACTTTGTATACGGTTTGTATGTAAGGGTGTTTATATTTACGTGGAGATTTGCTTATGTGGTTATCAGTAAAAATCTTGGGGGATGGTCTGTGAGTCATTCTGAAATCTACAGGAATTTAAGGTGAAGGCACAGCCACAGGCTTCTCCCCTGAGAAAAAGTCGAGACAGAGCCACAGGCTGTTAACGCTTACCATTCTCCGTTGTCCTCGCTCCTGGTCACCGAGAGCACTTTTAGGGCACGAACTGCTCCCCCAAAGCAATAAATGCTCAGAGGTTTTTAATAGCCTTTCTGGACACTAACTCGTTAATATGCTCGTTCTTTTGTTTCTCAAATGAACATCCCCCACACCAGCTCCTACAGAGTGAGAATGGCACATTTCCTCAAGACTGATTTTATTTGACTATGCCTTGTGCTTTTTTATTTCACATTTCACGATCCTAAGTATATGATTGTAGCAGTAGGCATACCAGTAACTTGTGGAACACAGTGTTCAAATGTAAAGATCCCAGCTGAATTTAGATTTTGTGATTTGGAAGAAAAATATTCTCACTCCAAAGTGACTTGAAAACTCAAAGGCCTTGGGATAAGTACATGTGGCGATTTGCTTTCTAAAATTCCTAAAATATTCTCTGCTATTCACAAAGTTTCCAAATGCATATGAATAAAACATGGTGATTTCTCATGGGAAATATCCTCAAACATTGTCCAAACAAGAACAGCCATTTGGAAGCCCTTTGAGGTGACTTAAGTCCACAGATTCTCCAGCCCTTAGGCTCTGCAGGGCCTTTGGGGAATGCTTCTGCCGAGTTCCACACTCCCCGATGCTGAGGGCGTTAGGCACCTAGTGTTTGGGGGCACAGTGGAAAACACAATATCTGCTTAATCCAGCCTTCGATTTGTGTTGTCAAGGACACAAAATAATGCTGAAAATTCTTAATATATTACTTTGCGTGGTGCTTCTATTATGCAAGCTTGGACCTTTGCATTTTATTTTAGGATACTTTCCACACTAGGATTGTAGAGTTTCTCAAATATATACCTTCTCTGGGGACTCCCTGTCTGTTGTTAGGCTTCTGCAATAGCCTCCCTGTCTCTGACCTTCTTCCCCAGTCCGTCCTCCAAACACTACAGAGTTAGCTTCTGGACACCCAGGACTGATCACCATTCCCCAGGTTTGATGTTTCTGCATTGCCTGTAGCATGAGATTCGAAATTTTGCAGCATGGAACTTATACTTCTGGCCAATACAGAGTAATAGGAATGTTTACTCTCCCACCCAAGTCAACCAAAAAATGGATAGAATATGGAAAATGGTAGTTTCCAAAACACTGAACATCAGGCAGTGAGGGACAGTGTGATCTCTAAGAGACAGAAAACAAAACAGACGAGCCCTACAATCACTCCAGTTTACTGTCTTGAGAGAGTTCCAAGGACATAGCATAGGTCGGGGAGAGCAGACAGAGCCTGGCGGACTCCATGAGCTGAGGGGGCAAAGCTGAAACTCCAGAGAAACCGTGGCAGCTGGAATTCATAAGTCAGCATCAGAGAGGAAAGAGCTTCGCAGAGAGAGAACTCTGGGGATTTGCAGACTGTTCCCTGCATGTAGTCACTTGAGTATCGATCAGCTCACGTGTGTGCAGAAACTTCCCGAGGCTAGGGAAAGAACCACCTGAAAGGGTGTGAGGTCACAATGCATCGTGCTTGCACAGGGCTGAGAATGTGCCTGTCTGTCCTGGTCAGGCTGCAAAACCCCATAATTTACAGGACCTTGGGTAGAGTACACAGAAGGGTTTACCTTAATAGTAAGAAAAAATTAAACCTAGACTGAGCATGGTTCTTGTCTCACCTAAAAAAAAAAAAATCTCAAAAGCAATACCCAAAGGGATCAAACTACTTCCAAGTGACCTAAATTTGTCACAGAACAAAGCTAAGTAAAATGTATAGAAATACAAAAAAATCTTGCACCCAATAAAATAAATTTTATAATGTCTAGTGTATATTCAAAAATTACCAGACATGCAAAGAAGCAGAAAAATATAACCCCTAAAAAGAAAAAAAAAATGTTCAAATGTTATGTAACAATATGAAAAATGAAAACACATGTTCAAATGTTATGTAACAATATGAAAAATATAAAAATTACCAAAATTGAACTTTTAGGCATGAAGACTACAATGTCCAAGATGAAAAATATACTAGATGGGATTTAATAGTGGATTAGACATTGCAGAAACAGATTAATGACCTTAAAGATATCATAGTAGAAACTACCCAAAATAAAACACAGAAAGAACAGAGAATTTAAAAAGTCATGGAGCATCAGTGAACTATGCGAAAAGTTCAGGTGGCTTAATTTATGTGTAATTGGAGACCCCTAAAGAGAGGAGACAGAAGGGTAGACAGAAAAAAGTATTTAAAGAAATAAAGGCTAAAATTTTCCAAATTCGATGAAAACTGTAACCCATAGATCTAAGAGTCTCAACAAACCCCAAGCATACACAAACAAAAAAACATGAAGAAAACTACACCAAGGTACATCATAATCAAATTGCTTAAAACAATAACAGAGATAAAACTTTTAAAGCATCAGAGGGGGGAAAAAAAAGACGTGTTAAATGTAAAGGATCAAAGAAAAATTACGGCAGTGTTTTTTGTAGGAAACACTGCAAGCAGGTAGACTGTAGGAAATCTTTAAAGTACTGAAAGAAAACAATTTCAACCATCAAATAAGACTTTTCAAAAACAACTATTTTTTTTTAAGACATACAAAAGTAGGAAGAATATATAATCAGCAGAGTTACACTATAAGAAATGTTACAGGAAGTCCTTCAGGAAAAGGAAAATTATACCAGCTGGAAACAGGGATCTACACATGAGAAGGAAGAGCACCAGGAATAGTAACTTCCTGGGTAAATACATATGCTTTTTAATATCGTTTAAATTTCTTTAAAAGGTAATTGGCTGTTTAAATAAAAATATGAATGCAGTGTGGGGTTTATAACATATGGAAAACTGAAATACATGACGAAACAGCAAAAAGGACAGAACAGGATAAATGGAAGTGACACATGGCATAGTGTCACTTTAATACACACTCTGAAAAGTTAAAATGTATACCATAAATCTTAAATCGCCCAGAAAACAAAGAATTATGTCTAAGAAGCCAACAGAGACTATAAACTAGTGGAAAAAAAATTCGTCTAATCCAAAAGAAGGCAGGCAGAGAGGAAAACAAGAGAGTAAAATGATAGATTTACACTCTATCATATGAATAATCACATTAAATGTTAATAGTCTAAATACGCCAATCAAAAGGTACAGATTATCACACTGAGTTAAAAAAAAAAAAGCAAGACCCAACTATATGCTGTGTACAGGAAACAGGCTTTCAATATCCGGATACCAAAAGGTTAAAAGTAAGAGTGAAAAAAAATATACAATGCTAACACTATCGAAAGAAAGCTGAAGGGGCATTATTAACATCGAAGTAGATTTGAGAGAAAAGAATATTACCAGCGACAAAGAAATCATTTTATAATGACGAAAGGCTCGATTCATCAAAAGGATATAACAATCGTAAATATTTATGTTCCTGATAACAGAAATTCAAAATACTTGAAGCAAAAACTGAAGAACTACACGGAGAAATAGGCACATCCATAATTGTGGTTGAAGATTTCAATGCGCCTCCCTCAACAACTGAGTGACCAAGTAAACAAAATATCTAACCAACACTGTCCACCAACTTGACCTGGTCAACATTTATAGAGCGCTCCACCCAATAATCACAGAATACACATTCTTCTCAAATACACAAGGAACATTTTCCAATATCCTCAGCCATGAAATACGTGTCAATAATTTTTAAAAGATCTAAGTTATTCAAAGTATATTCTCTAACCAGACTGGAATTAAGTTAAAAATCAATAATAGAAAATATATTTGCAAACTCTGAAGCCTGGTTTCTGACCCCTTAATAACATAGACTCAACTTGGGTTTATAATGCTGCCTCCTACTGCTGTGACAATAGCTAAAACTTACGTAGTGCTTGCCATGTGCTAGATTTAGGGTTTATAATGGCCCTGTAAAGTAGGCGGTCCTATTCCCATCTTACATCTGAAGAAACTGAGTAACAGGGCAGTAAAGGGACCTGCCTGAATTCACAACGCTAGAAAGTGTTAGAGATGAGGTTTGCACGGTGCCAGTCTGAGTCCACAGTCTGTGCTCTTAGGATCTACCTTCCTGCCTCTCAGTGCCATCTCTCACTACCGGCCATTTCACAGAGCTTCTGGCTCCTTGCCCTGATGTCTTTGCTCAGGCTGTTCCCTCCTTAGAGCATGTTCTTCCCATCTTCTCCTGGGGTTCAGACACAGACTTTTCCTGCCCTCGCCATTTGGGCATCCCTCAAGTCTCAGCTCAAAAGCCATCTCAACTTCATTCAAGAGTTCTTTACTCCCCCATAAGAATGACATGACTTCCAGAGCATTCAGTAGTAATAGCCAATGTTCTTTTTTCCTGCATTTTCTATGGTAATACAAGAGAGTTGGACCCACATTAGAAACTCAGAGTCCATCAGAAGAAAAGCAGAGGAGGGGCCAGCCATGGCTTCTCTGAGTCAAGAATTAAAAACAAAATCTGCACTTCTTTATTAATCCCCTTTCCCACCAAATGAAGCCACTTCCCTAGTCACATCTTCGGTGACTTCCTGGGCAGATGGACCTAAGAGGTCCATGGCAGGATGAGCCACTGCCTCAGAAGGAGGTCACTTCTAGCCTTCTTCTTTCTAGTGCTCACCTGCCCACCCTAGGCTGAGACTGCCTTGTTCCTGGATCCTCCTCTGTCACCTGCCTGGATTCCTGATGGTCTGACAGTCTGACCTTGGGTCCCTCATAACCCCGATACCAGATTGCTGTGACTCTCACCATGTCACGAAGTGACCTTTTCAAAATGCAAATCTCATTGTGTCATCTCCTATTTAATACCCTTCAAGAGGATGAAGACTAAAACCTTGCGCTTGGCCCATGGGGCTCAGTGTGGCCTAACCCTACTGGCCTCTGGGCCCCGCCTCACTGCACACTCACTGACCCTTTGAAATGTAGAAATACGGGCCTCTCTCCATCCCCACCTCCAAATCTCTCCTCCTACTCTTCCTTTGGATCTCGGTTAAATTCTTTTTTTCGGGAAAGACATTCCTGACCGCCCAGTGAGCCATTCCTCCATTATGATTTCCAAGAGCATGACGTGCCTGTCCTTCATGACTTTCGTCACAGTCACAGTACTGCATTCACTGTATGGCTTTTTCGGTTAGCACTGATCAGTTCCACTGGACCATAAACTCCCTGAGGGCGGGCCCTCTGCCCATTCTGCATCCTTAGCACCGAGCCCACAGCTGGCCCTCCAGAGACACTCATTCAAAGAGTGACTGAACCTGGTAACCCACGTAGAATATGAATTACGTGGACCAAAAAATAAACAATAATGGCTTTCTCACCTTTCACGGGGTATTTTTCTCTCTCTTCCTCAGGAAGTCGGCAGTCTGGATCCCAGGAATCAAAGGCCTGAGGGGGCATCTTCCAGTTCTAGTTCCCAAAGAGGCCCAGTCCCTACTGTATTTGGGGTAATGATTTAACAATTGCGCTTTGCTGCCACGGCAGACTGATCACATACCCGCAGGGTGATGTTTGCCACAGCCCCACCAACGTGGCTTCAGTGGGATGGTCTCCTGTCTGCCTCTGCACTAAATGGATTTGCAAAGCATGTCCTCCCTGATTTACACACAGGAAATTGGGCTGATGGGATTACTGATGAGTGACAGAGCACAACTGAATCAAAGCGGTCATTCCAAACGAATGTAAACACATTTAAGATTTGGGAAAAGCTAATGCCAGCTTCGGTGATGCCTCTCCTACCTTGGGGACAACAATGGAGCCTTTCATTCATTTAATTTTATCACCGTCGAGAAATAATAGGAGTCGCTTTAAGTCTTGAGCTAAATAGATTTCAGATAAACATTCTCTGTTCTGCACTGACCCAAAATCAGACTCTGAAGAAACAATGACCTCCCAGCCCTACAATCTCCCCAGCCCTTGCTCCTGGTTCTCACGAGTTCATCTAGTTCCAAGAGCTTTCAGGATTTGGGGTTGGGTTTAAATTAACTTCTTCCATTGGCCTTTGTGTTCGTTTTTTTTTCCCCTCTTTGTATAGCAAAGGATTAGACTATGTACTCCTAAGAATCTCTCTTTTCGCTCTAACGCCATTTGTACACTTTGCTCCAAGAAGGGAAGGAAGCAGACTTAGGGTGCGATAGCGGTTTCTCGAACAGCAGGGTGACAGCATTGCTTTACGGGGTGTGACCTCCCCACTGCCTGGTTCTCTGGTCTGACGTTGGGGCCCAGAGAGAGAAAGAGCGATGCACGTTTCTCGTGCTCATTACTCCCAGAGATGTCCTAAGGATCCCCAAATCCCATAAAACTCCACCTGAAACCAAAGCTTCTGGCTACAACGAACCACTGGAATGAGAAAGTTCTAGCGTGTCCCAGAGTCCTGCCTTATAATTGTACGGCAGCGCCCTGTTCACTGAAGGCCCTGGGTCATATTCATTTCTGACATCCCCAGGTTCCTCTCTGATATTTACTGCTTCACGTTCATCTCCTTCGATCCTTAAAATACTGAGAAGTCAGCAAGGCCAGTTCTCGCATCCCGGCCAGAGACACGGAAACGAAGGCCCTGTAACGGACCTCTGCTCTTTCTGCCTGCCCACCCTCCCGTCTCCCTTGACCTTAGGAAACATCCTTCTCACATCACGTTTGGTTTTGATGAAGCTGTTCAATCACAGGACACTGCTGCTGCCTCCTGCATTACCCTGACCTCCCTAGGCTAAGAGAGGGTCATCATTTTAAAAAGCCAATCAGACTCTCTGTCTCCCAGAAATCTGAATTGAGCAGAGAACTCCAAGGCTGAAGGCTGTTGGGACCAAGGGACAGCGCACAATGTCTGCTGCCGAGATCCCAGGCCAGGTTGCTCAAAATCCCTTTCTCCTGCAACGCCCCCAAGTCTCCTCCTCACAAGAACCTCACAAAATCCTTTTGTTCTTCTTGAAGTTATCGGAGTTTTGTTTCTGTTGCTTGCAACCGGCAAACCCAGAAATAGGTTTGTAATTTGCCCAAGCTCTCAGTCTTGAACATAGATCACCAGTGTGCTATGCCATGGAGCAGGACATAAATAATATGAATATCTTATTCAGCACAGAGAAGATGGTAAGACTAATATAATTAATGTACAGCTTGTTCATCATCTAGAGCAGTTCTTAACTAGAACAGCGGTCCCCTACCTTTTTGGCACCAGGAACTGGTGCTCCTGTGAGCATCTAATGCCTGATGATCTGAGGTGGAGCTGAGGCGGTGATGCTAGCACTGGGGAGCGGCTGCAGATACAGATGAAGCTTCGCCTGCTGGCCCGCCACTCACTTCTTGCTGTACGGCCCGGTTCCTAACAGGCCACGGATGGTACTCATCTGCGGCCCGGGGGCTGGGGACCCCGAACTAGAGGCATCTTTGCCCCCAGTGGACATGTGGCAATGTCTAGACATTTTTAGTCGTCACAACAAGTAAGGGTAAGGTCAGTGCTGTTGGCATCCGGAGAGTGGAGGCCAAGGATGCTGTTAAACATCCTATAATGCACAGAACAGACTCCTGACAACAAAGAATTGTCTAACTCAAAATATCAATAGCACCAAGGTTTAGAAACCCTGATCTGGATATAATGCAGCTATCTATGATATTAGTCAGTGTAATACCAGGTAGCAGTCCGAAAAAAAAAAAAAAAACTCCAAGTGTTCAATGGCTTAACACTTAACTCATCAAAAGTATGCACCTGGTTGTTGCAAAGTCTACTGTGGACTGGTGTGTCTCCTTTTTGTAGTAATTTCATTGGCCAGAACAAGAAACCTAACTGCTAGGGGGGCAGAGAAATGAGGGGTGGGGTTGAGAACAGTGCAATGGACATTGCATGAGTAAACAATTCTGCCACGCCACCCACATGGCCCAGTGATGCTATATTCTATTAGATACAGAACTCCATCTGCATGATTATGACCAAGTTGCACAGCTAGTTATCTAAATATATCCTGTGCAATGCATTACTCAGTTATTTCCTAAAACCTAGGTTCTTTTTGTTTATTTAACCTCAAAGAATTACTTTACTGTAGCAGCCTCTACTACAGCCACTAATTCTTATTTCTAAATAAGTGTCATTGAGGTCTGTTTTGCTCTGTGGCGATAAGACTATGAACTGCCATGGACAGGATATAGCCAGATAAATTCCATTGATTCGAAGGGCAACTCCTTCCCAGAAGGACAGAGTCACATAAATGAAATGATATTCATACCTGATGCAGAGCATTGATAAGCAAGAACAATGTATTTTCATTGCAAATAATTAGTTGGACTTAATTTACGCAGAGATGTCATATTGCAGTTAAGAATCTTTAAATATGCATAAAGTAGAGTTTCTCAAACATTTGGGGCAGAGTTTCTAACCAGGGGCAGAGCACTCCAGCAGCCTTTTCTAAAAATAAATGTTCAGGCTGATCCTCCAAATTCTATTTCAATAGATTATCGAGGTCACAAATAAAGAATCAGAGTCTAGCTAACTGAAAAACAAAAACGGAGTTTTTAGAAGGATCGTAGACAGCCTACAGAATCAAAGGCAGAACTCAGCAGCCAGGGCTAGGAACGGCAGAACTGGGACACTCTAGAAAATGCAACAGCCTGGTTTCAAGGTCAAAGTGGGTCACCGCCATCACCCTCCTCTACTTGTAAATCTCCATGTAAACTTACATTTCCCAGAAAGAGCTCCCGGCCTGGCTAAGAATGGTATCTCCACCCCTGATCATGTATCTCTCATTAAACAGTGTAACCCTGGGCGAGTTACTGGACCTCTTTATGCCTCAGTTTCCTTAACTGTGAAGTGGAGATGATCATAGCAGCTGCTCCTAGAAAAGCTGATATAAGTCTATCCTGAAGTTCCAGTTGTTATCCGACACTGTTGGGATCTAAACACGTGTGATGTGGAATTAGGAGCAGGTGCTTTTAATCAGATGTGCTGAGCGCTTACATTGGGCCCAGCACTACACAAAGCCATTTACTTGCATTATCCCATTTAAACCTCAAAAGAGAACTACAAAGCAGATCCCTCCAGTGTCTGATACCTTGCCTGGAACATGGCAAGTGCTCCAAAACTGTCAAATGAATGGATGAATAAATGAATGAATCAATGGTGATGGCACTGCCAGGTGGCACCACCTGTAACCACTTCGGCCAAGATTACAGGTGGTGATCTGCACAGGTGGTGGCCCCCACCTCTTGGAGCAGTGTCCATTGGAGACCCCAAACCCTGCACATGCTCAGCGCCTGGTCAGAGGAGTGGAGCTTACTCTTCTCAAGGGGCCACCATTCTAATCGGTGTCCCCTGCAGGGACCGATGGCCGCTCTCTAACACTTATCCCCATTTTTCAAGAAAGTATGCACTATCTATGAAAGTACAGGACTGCCCATCTCATTTTGATTTCCTGCAGAGTATACGTGTGTGGCACAGGGTCCAAAAGCAGGCTGATGTGGCTCCAATCATAATTCTTTATACTTCCTGTGGATGAAAAAGGGGCCATATACTAGACCTGACAAGCTCAGGGGAGGCCCACATGATGGGACCTACAAACTACGAGACAGAAAGTAACCATATAGAATGGTGTAAACATAAAAATTCCTAACTAAAGGCAGGTCATGGCAGGTAGTCATGACCTAGGCCTGTAGTTTCCTTGACAAAGGTCAGTCTTTACCTTTAGTGAGCCTATCTATTGCTTTTTTTGCATCTAAGATCACAGATCACATACCTTTGAAACGTCAGGTAATCTTTTCCAGACCCCTCCAAGCACAACCGCCAGCACCAGAGCAGAGAGCACAGAACCCTCACTGCTCTCTGTCTCCCCACACGCCATCTCCCTGAGATGTACATGTTAATCACTAACCATCCTGTACCCACCAATGTAAAAGAAGTACGTGTTTGTCTGCCTCTCCTTTTTATCAAATCCCAGAGGTTTCCTCACTTTGCTTTCTCCTGTCCCCTTAATCCACCAGCGATGGATTTCCTGGGACCTTCCTTATGTCTCCCCTGATTCTAATGCGTAAAATAAGTTGCAAAACCGCCCTTCTTTGGAGCGCTTTCTCAATCCGTTGATATTTTGCTTCCTGGTAATCGTCATCATTTTGGCTCAAATAAACTCATAAAACTTCTCTACAGATTTGGACATTTCTTACATCAACATTCCTCTCCATATGACTTTGGGATAATTATTATTTTTCTCTGAGCCTCAGTTTTCCAATCTGTGAAAGGGGGATAAAGATGACAAGTAACTCAGTAGTCGTAGTACAGGATGTGAGCAAGTGAATGGAAAAAACAGCACAATTCTTGACGCACGGTAGAGATTTAATCGATATTAGCTAAAATAATCACTATATTTAATAATCATTATTATTGATGATGATGCCATAGCTGGTAAAGGAAGGAGATGAAAGTAAACTCATGCCAAAGCAGTAATTCACTTTTAAAATATATCTACTTCCTGGAGATTTGCTTTTGTTGAGATTTTCCCTTTCTCTATGCTGGTAGAACATGGATTCTGCAAATAAACTGCCTGGGTTTGAATTCAGATTCACCACTTAGTAGCTGTGTGACTTTGCATGAGTGTCTTGACCTCTCTGTACTTCCATTTCCTCATCTCTAAAATGTGATCACATTTCAAGTTAACTCATAGGGTTGTAAGGATTAAACGAACTAGCATTTGTTAGACAGAATGGTACCTATGCGCAGTAAATACTATTTAAAATGTGAAGCAGAATGCAGGGGGAATTTCTGGTCAGTTAGTATATCTAGTTGGCTTCCAGGTGTTATGTCCTGTAGTAAGGAGGCCAGTTACAAAGTTTATTCCATTTGATTTCTGGGCTCGCTATTTGACCATTTTTCAAACTAAATTACAGAAGACTGTGAGACTCGTGCTCATTGGGGTCTATTCAGCTTGATGGAGGTAAGATGGTGGAGTCTTGTATGAATCAAAATATCTTGAAATGCTTTGATCATTGAGAGCTACTGGGATCAGCTGTTTCCTGGCCTCAGTACAAAGAAGCAACGCTACTTCCAGTTGACTTTGAGACGGTCAGAGTCTTAGCAAAAAGGTGATAAAAGAGCTCTGGGAGACAGCAGATGGCACCTGGCCTTTCCAGATAAGCAACAGCTGGAGGAGGAAGGTGCCATGCCCCAAAGCAGGTTGTTTTGCATGTGAATTGTTGCGTTTCCTTTCTGATCAAGTTTCCCTGGGGCTTACCAGAAGCAAGAATTTTGTAAAGCTTTCTCTATAGGAGATACTGCAGAGAAGAAAAACGTCCAGTGAAAGAGCTCATTTTCACATTTTTTTATTGTGGTAAAAAACATATTCTAGAAAATTTATCTTTTTAACCACTTCTTAAGTGTACGGTTCAGTGGTGTTAAATATATTCACACCGTTGTGAAACAGATGCCCAGAATTTTTTCGTCTTGCAAAACTAAAAGTCCATAGTCATTAAACAACTCTCCCCCGCCCTGTCTCAGCAACTACCAGGCAATTTTCTGTTTCTATGAGTCTGACTATTTTAGATACCTCATGTAAATGGAATCGTAAAAGTATTTGTCTTTTTGTGACTGCTTTATTTCACTTAGCGTGGTGTCCTCAAGGTTCATCCATTTTGTAGTACTGGACAGCATTTCTTCCATTTTTGAGGCTGAATAATATTCCACTGTCTGTATATACCACGTTGTGTTTATGCATTCATCTATCACTGGATATTTGGGTTGTTCCTCCTCTTGGCTGCTGTGAATAGCACTGCTGTGGACTTCAGTGTGCATATATCTGAGACCCCGCTTTCAATTCTTTTTGGATCTATACCCAATTCTTTTGGATCATACAGTAGTTCTATTTTTAATTTTTTGAGGAAACTTCATACTGTTTTCACAGTGGCCGCCCATTTTACATTTCCACCAACACTGCACATGGGTTCTAATGTCTCCACATCCTTACCGACCCTTTGTTATTCTCTGGGGATTTTTTGTAGTAGCCATCATAATGAGTATGAGGTGATATCCCATTGTGGTTTTGATTCGCATTTCTCTGATGATTAGTGATGTTGAACATCTTTTTATATGCTTATTGACCATTTATACATAAGCTTTGAAGAAATGTGCATTCGATTTTATTTTTTTTATTAAGTTTTTTGGGGTAACATTGGTTAATACAATCATTATATTCAGGTGTACATTAAAATTTGACATCTATATATTCTATTGTGTGATTACCACCCAAAAGTCCAGTTTTCTTCAGCTACCATATATTTGATCCCCTTTACCCACTTCACCCTCCCCCTAAGCCCCTTTATTTGACTCCCTTTACCCCTCGGGCTCACTCCTCCTCCCCCCCCCCTACCCCCTACCCTCTGGTAACCACTAGTCTATTGTCCATGTCCCTGAGTCTCTGTTTGTCCTGTTCCTTTGTTGCTTTTAGGTTTATATCCCACATATAAGTGATATCATATGATTTTCTACTTTTTCAGTCTGACTTATTTCGCTTATCATGATTATCTCGAGGTCCATCCATGTTGTCGCAAATGGCAGTATTTCATCTCTTCTTATGCCTGAATAATATTCCATTGTATATATGTACTACAGCTTCTTTATCCAATCATCTATTGTAGGACACTTCGGTTGCTTCCATGTCCTGGCCACTGTAAATAATGCTGCTGTGAACATTGGTGCGCAAATATCTTTTTGGATATAGGTTTTCAAGTCTTTGGGGTAAATACCCAGTAGTGGGATTGCTGGGTCATATGGTAGATCAATTCTTAGTTTTTTGAGGAACCTCCGTATTGTTTTCCATAGTGGCTGTACCAATTTGCAGTCCCACCAGCAGTGTATGAGGGTTCCTTTTTCTCCGCATCCTCTCCAACATTTATTATTGCTTGTCTTGTTGATTATAGCTATTCTAACAGGTGTGAGATGGTATGTCATTGTGGTTTTGATTTGCATTTCCCTACTAGCTAGCGATGTTGAGCAATTTTTCGTGTTTGTAGGCCATTTGTATGTCCTCTAGGGAGAAGTGTCTGTTCAGGTCCTCTGCCCACTTTTTGATTGGATCATTTGGTTTTTTGTGAGTTATTGAGTTGTATGAGTTCTTTGTATATTTTGGATATCAGGCTCTTATCGGAGGCATTGCTTGCAAATATATTTTCACATTGAGATGGTTGTCTTTCTACCATGTTGACGATTTCTTTTTTGCTGAGCAGAAGCTTTTTAGTTTGATATAGTTCCATTCATTTATTTTTGCTTTTACTTCCCTTGTCTTTGAGGTCAAATTCATAAAATCCTCTTTAAATCCAAGGTCCTTGAGTTTCGTTTCTATGTTTTCTTCTATGCATTTTATTGTTTCGGGTCTTATATTCAGGTCCTTAATCTATTTTGAGTTAATTTTGATGTGTGGTGATGGACAACACCATTCGATTTTAAACCCATATTTTCATTGATTATTTTTTGTTGTTAAGTTGCAGAACTGCTTTATATATCCTTATCAGATATGTGTTTTTCAAATATTTCCTCCCATTCCATAGGTTGCCTTTTCACTCTATTGTGTCTTTTGAAGCACAAAATTTTTTAAGTTTGACATAGTCCCATTTGTCTATTTTTGCTTTTGTTGCCTGTGCTTTTGGTAAGAATCAAGAAATCATTGTTAAGTCCAATATCATGAAGCTTTTATCTATTTTTTTCTTGTAGTAGTTTTATAGTTTTCGGTCTTACATTTAGGTCTTTAATCCATGTGGAGTTAATTTTTGTATATGGTAAAGGCAAAGGTCCGTCATTCTTTTGCATTAGGAAATCTAGCTTTCTCAAAACCATTTCTTAAAGAGCATCTTTCAACTTCTTTTGACTTTTATCATTGAGAGGATCAGCAGGGCTGCTGGAGCCCTCCTAATAGATTTAAGAAGCCCTAACGAGCCAAGGAAGAGAGGCGTTTAATTCACACTTCTCTCACTCTGAGCCTCTGTTTCACAGTCTCTGTTAGACTCAGTGCTCTCAGCCACAGCACTGACTTTGCTTCCAATCACTGGATGGTAAACTATTTTCAGTTCACTTTCCAACCATGAGAATCAAGTTTGCTTTATCTGTTTCTCAAGACTTCTGAAACAATCCTACATTCAATCTATAACCCAAGGAAGCCAATTTCTTTTGCCAGAACTTAACTCACCAGGTTTCATTTGATCTTCTGAGTGCTTATTAATCAGAATTAAAATGTTTCCTTTTTCCTAATGTTTGGGAGACCCCCAGAAAAGTATTTGTGATGTTCTTATTAAGGTTTTATTTTATTTGTTCATTTAAAGTCTTTCTCCTTGGGAAAAAAATCTGTCTGCACCAGCTCAACGTTTAACAATTTTATCTCATTTCTTAAAAGGTTACTGATAGTTTTAGCTTAGATAAGCTGATAGAGTGTAAAGCCACCACAGTCCACCCTGTGTCAACTGAACATCCATACACACCTCTTTTAACCATAATTAACTTCCAGGTAAAGACAACAGAAAACTTCCTTCCACCTCACTTTCTGCAACTGTACCTTGAATAATTGAAAACACGCTCCCCGAAAGAGGACACAGAGTCCCTTTATTCATCTTTGGGTCATTTTCACTCCTCTTCTAGCTGAGTCACACGCCCCTTTTGATATCTTGTAACTTAAACACTAAAATGTTAACTGCTATTAATGCATCTTCTGTAAAATGGAAAAACGGGAGGAGGAGAGAACAATGCATACACAAATACAGACCTTCGAAATGAGAAAGAGGCTATGGCCACCTCGAACAAGCCCGACCCTGTCTGATCTCAGAAGCTAAGCATGGTTGGGCTTGGTTAGTACTTGGATGGGAGACCACCAGGAAGACCAGGTGCTGTAGGTATAAAAAATAAAAAATAAGGGATTGTGTAAACTGACAAGGTCCTTGCAATCTGTGAGGTCAACCAAGGGTTGCCTTGCCTGAAAAAAAAAAAAAAAAAATGAAATGCTCATAACTATTACAGGTTCTATACCTTATTTCTCCACCTGAGCAAGTAATAGTTGGTATAACGTCTTTCACTGTTTATTCCATATGCCTTTCGCGTTCAGCAAGCATGTCAACTAATGATTCCTTGCCTGGCGAGGTGACCCAAATCTTTGATTCTAAATGGTCTGGGCTATTGGAAGTCCTGGCCGAATTCTATTGTATTATTAATATATTGGTTTTAGCCAAAAAGCCTTAAACGCCACAGAAAAACTATGACCCGGGGAGTCATGAGATCTGGGTCCCATTTCCCTTACCTCCCACTAACTCAGTGGGGGGATTAATCTGTTCTCCTCTAGGTCTCAGTCTTATAATCTGTAAAATGGAGGAGGAAGGAGAGTAACCACCTCCATGAAAGCACAGCCCTGATGCTGAATTGTGCTGCTGAGGATGCTGCCCCTGCCGTGTTCTGGGCGCTTTTTACTGTCACGTTTTCTCAGTCTCAGCGACAGATTCACCTGGATCCACCATCACTTCACCATTTTCCCTTAAATCCACCAGATGGCTAAAATCACAAATCCATCTGACCCCTAAGTCTGAGCCAAGGAAAGCTGAGCTGGTGAAACAGAGCTGATATTGCTCTGCTCCCTGACCCCAGCCCTGGAAATGAAGTGTCACCCCAATGGGAGTCAGTAGCCCCAAACCATAAGCGGTAGGACCCCTCACACAATAGGAAGACAGACTCATTTCACACAGGAAGGCACTGCTGGTGACGTGTCCTTAACAGCAGAGCACACTCTGCAGACTGAATAAAATGAAAGGGCGCGTGATTCTTGATACCATTTTTAAGACTGGGTAAAAGCGAATTAGTTGAAAGTAATCTGGGTAGAAAAGCAAATAGCTTGAGCTCTACATTATCAAAAAAAGCATGTGTGTGTGTGTGTGTGCGCGTGTGTGTATACGTGTGTGCATGTGTGTATGCATGTGTATACATGTGCGTGTGTATGCAGGTGTGTGTGTGCGTGTGTGTGTTCTGCAGAAAGATAGGAAAGCACTCAAACTCCGTGGCTGCCATGTGAGGGTCAGCCACCATCAACTGTGACTAAGAAGTCCCAGAGATAGCACTCTTTGAAATGAGCCTCAAAGCACAGTAGGAGCTCACTACCGGAAGGAGGAGGAGGGGACTTGTACTGAAGACAGGACCTCAGGAAATAAAGGTCAATCTGAGAGGGCCAGGGTCAGTTTCCCTGCTTCCTAAAAGTCCCCACGGCCACAGCCCCTTGGCTCGAGCCAGGAGTGCCCTGGTTTTCTTTAACAAGCAAGACCGACATCCAATTTATTCCTCTGCAGTGTGATCTGAATTAGCAGCGCCGGGGCGAGGCAGCACCTGTGGCCTTGCTGGGCTGTGAAATGAATCCAGAGCGGCCAACAGTTCTTCTCTCCTCCTGCTGAGAGGCAGAACGCCCTCAGCCCCAGAATGTGCGGACCATCAGAATTGACTCTTTGAGAGCCAGGAAGAAAGGGGTCAGTGAGCATTTCACATTCTCATAGGCATCATATCACAACCACTGCTCCAGATATTACTGCTTAATGAATAAACAGACAACAAACAAACAGGACGTGGACCAGAGGGGAGCTGAGGCAGTCATTACTCTAACTAAAGAATCCTGCTCGGTGGTGGTGGAGAAGAGGAAACCGTTTCATACGTGAGTGTTTTCTAATTGCTAATTTATTGTGTTCTGGGGTATGGCCGGAGTACAGAGAAGTCATCGCCCCGCGTGGCTGCTTTAAAAAAATTTTTTTTCTTCAACATCGTGATTCCTTTAACAACACATTTCCAGCATTCCCAGGTATCCCAAGCTATCCTACAGAGAAACCCTGGTTGGACTCTCAGGGGGTCTGGCTGGTGTCAGCAAGGGAGGCGGAGCTGGCATTGCTGGCCGTGGAGAAGGTCGATTTGGCTGGTGTGGTTCAGAGAAGCCCGCTTGCTGACATGCTTATTCCATGACTGCTCGCCCTAAGCAGAAAGTACCTTTCAGGATCTATTTTTGGAGGTTTATTACGTGTGTCTGGTTCTCAGTGTCAACAGGTTAGTGAAGATCGAAATAAAATGCTAAGTTCTACCTTAAAAAAGAAAAAGAATCCTGCTTGGTTCTCCTTCATGGCCCTATTCTACCGGTATTTACACAAAGCCTTACAGGGGTGCCTTTGAAAACCTGGAATTATGCTTCAAGATGACAAACTATGACTATTAAAAGAACATATGGAACAAAAAACTAAAAGCTTCAAGAACTGTGCCATAATTTATAGTAAGGATCGTTAAATTTTTGCAGCAGTTAATCAAGCTGTTGTCACTTTCTATATGTTTCTCTCTTCTCTTTGTTTTCTATGTTCATTCCTTATCATGTTCCTTGATCGTGTGCAAATTTTCCAAACGCTTTCCACTGAGTCACCCCTGGTCTTTCTTCTTTTCGAGTTTTACCTTTTCCTTCAAACTCTCCTCATTTATATGAGAAAGAATAATGTTTAGTCACAGCCAACATAACTGAAAAGCTTGAAACCTTAACAACAAATTCATAATTTTGATTTTTTGTTTAACTCACCTCTCAGATTACCGAGGACACACCTACCTCATTTTTCACAATGATTTTGTTTCAAAAATATTGTTATCCAAATTTTGAAATGTAAATCAGACCTTAAGTTACAGATGGGAATTTTTCTACTTAGGGAAAACACTTGGCGAAATAGTTTATAAACATTCTATAAATATTATATAAATATTTGCATCCTCACAAATCCATTTATAAATCATATTTCAAGTGTATTAAAAACTCAGAATATGACCCTCTCTAAATGCGTAAAGTTTTGCATGTGCATATCATGCGTAAACACTGAAGATTGCCAATTATGTTAAACCTTACAAAGATCTTCATTCCATCGAAATCATTACTTCTTTACAAACATGACAAAATAATGTCAGCTTCCAATTTTTATAAGAAATATAAAGTGTAGGCAGAAAACCTCAAACTCGGAGGGCTTTCATTGTTCACTGAAATCAATTGATGATACAATAATTTTTAAGCCAATTTTGAAAATTAAACTGAGTAAGATTTTTACCTACGCTAGAGGCGATTTTATAAGGTAGTTATATTCTCAAAGTTTCGTTTCTTCCCCAAAGAATGGTCACTGAAAAAGTCTAGAGAAAAAAGGCAACACACAGCATGAACTTAAATGAATCTGGATTATCGAGAAAGTTCTGGGCTCTGGTGAAGATGCAATATATGTGGCAATTATTACTTAAGAAGAAACTAAGAAGTAGCCAGAGATAATATACAGAAGCTCTTCGTGTATTCTGCCATAGAGAAGGAAAACTGGCCTAACAAAGTTAAGAATAATATGAATTTCATCTGTTCCTTTTATGTTTTAGCTTACTTCCAGTTCTCCTTTCCCACCCTCTTGGGAATCCAATGTCTTATGTTTCCGCCTAGAGTCATCCAGAAATAGCCATCTAGGCAAACCATTTGTAGTATTAAAATGTCTAGTGTCACAGAATTAGCTACCTTGCCCCGCTTCCCACCGCCCATCACAGCTCCTCTTTGCACAGCTGTCTGAAAGCATTGTCTATAGCAGCATCACCGAAAGTGTGGTCCTCGGACCAGCAGCTTCGGCATCACCTGGGAACTTGTTAGAAATGCAGATTCTCAGATACTGAAATCAGTGCCTCAAAGAGATATCTGCACTCCCGTGTCACTGCAGCGTTATTCACAAGAGCCAAGATATGAGAACCGCTTACGTGTAAATGAGCAGATGAAGGGATAAAGACATTGTGGAATATATACAACGGAATTTTATTTGGCCTCAAGAAAGGAGATTCTTCCATTTACGATGGCAGGAATGAAACTGGAAGGCATTATGCTAAGTGAAATAAGCCAGATACAGAAAAAAATTTTTAAACTGCGTGATTTCACTCATATGTGGAATCTTTAAAAAGTCATATACACGGAGCAGAGAATGGAAGGACGGTTACCAGGGGCGGGACGGTTACCAGGGGCCGGGTGGGAGGGGACGAAGATGGCCAAAGGGAGCAAAGTCACAGTTATGCTGGACGGAATAAGTCTAGAGCTCTAATGTTCAGCATGATGTTGAAGTTAATAACACTGTCTTGAATACTGAAATTCGCTGGAATGGATTTGATGCTCTCCACCACAAAAAAAAAAAAAGGGAAAAAAATGGTTAACTTTGAGGAGACGGATATCTTAATATGGTTGATTGTAGTAATCATTTTACTGTGAATCGTGTTGTACATCTTAAATACATGCAACTTTTATTTTTTTAAAATTAAATGCAAATTCTCCAGCCTCACCTCAACCCACTAAAGCATAATGAGAGGCCTATGACACTGTTTTAACAAGCTCTCTATGGAGTTCTTATTCACGTTAAAGTTGGAGAATCACTGACTCAGAGAAACCATCAAAGAGAGAGTTCTGGCAGTGGAGATCAGGTGAGCCGGGAGCCCTCCCTTTCAACAAAGAGATTCTAGTCCAAAGCACTTCTAACCACTGACTGTAAGCCAATTATTGACACATAAAATGCAAAACAAAAGCCCTGGAAAGAAGTCTTCCTGAATAATTTCCCTAAACTCCGGATGTGAGGCTTCAAAATTAATGAGTCTGGGTTATGGAAATAAACAGGATGTCTCACTTTATTCTCTGTGTCTCTGGAAAGAAGCTAATTAGGGCCCATAAATTAGAAGAAATTACTTAACTAATTGATTAATGTTCTGAGAAGGTGGGCGGGGGACAAAATGGACACATTCTGCCGATTTCTAAAAAGGATTTCATTAAAATCAATTGCTTCACCCCACTGTAAACAGCTGGATCAATCTCTGCTGCAGGGTGTCTCATCAATGTATGAGAAATAAAAAAAATAGGCCACAGTCAGCAGGATTTCAGAGATTCAGTATTTGCCCAAGGATTATTTGTCACCTTCAGGAATGAAGAGTACGGAAGAGAAAATCAAACATGAATTTCAGCCGAGGATAGATTTTCCTGTAAGTGGGAAAGAGAACACCCAGCTCCAGGTCGCCCAGACTTAATTAAAAGATTCTCCTGGGTTAAACTGCTGCCAGCTGCACTTCATCGCCCCAGTTCTGGCTGTGTCTTGTCGACAGTTTGCAACATCGCGGTGTGGGTCCATGGCACAGATGGATCTGCTGGCGTGGCTGAGTCAGGGCCAGCACAGGGACGTCCTCGCTGCTCAGCCCTGGCTCCTGGCACTGCAGATCACCCAGATGGTTCACACAGGCCGCATCTGTATCTCACGCTCCCATTCCCTCCACTATGGCCTCAGGCCACCTTCCAGACAAGAGAGACCCCCATTTTGAGCAGGTCCTTCCCCGTGAAGTCCCAGAAACCCCACCCCACCAACCTCAGGCCCTCTTCAAGTTCATCCTGCCTCCCCAGACTTCAGCTGTTCCTGTTCCAACTGAGCACATTCTCCTGCCAGGTAGAGAAGCTGACCTACATCTGCGAAGCGAAGAATCTGGGCAGCCGGAGCAGTTCGACTGAGCAGCATGGAGGACACAGAAACACGAAGCTAAGAGGCAGGCCTGGGTCAGTCAGTGTGGCGGGCCAAATAACGCCCGCTAGAGATGTCCATGTCCCAATCTCAAAACATGTGAATGTGTGTTATCTTACATGGCAAAGGAGATTAAGGTTGCAGGTCAGCTGACCTAAGGTCATCCTGGATTTATCTAGGTGGGCTCAGTCTAATTACATGAATCCTAAAAAGAGGAAGGGGCAGAAGACGTGAGGGAGATGCAGTGTGGGCAGCACTTGATCTCCTGCTGCTGGCTTGGAAGTTGGAAAAGGGAGATGCAGGTGACTTCGTGAAGTCCAAGGTGAGGAAATGGATTCTCCCCTAGAGCCTCAGGAAGCAGGGCGGCCCTTCTGACCCCTCGATCTTAGCCCAGGAGGGCCACATGGGTCTTCTGACCTACAGAACTGTGAGATACCAAACGCGTGTTGTTTTAAGCCCCTCAGTTGGTGATCTTCGGTTACAGCAGCCAGAGGAAACTCACACCTCAGCGAGGGCTGAGGAGCCAGGCCTCAGTGCGGAGGAAGCTCTGTGGGCTTTGCAGGATCCGCTCTGGCGAGGGTCTCAGGGTCGGAGGGGCCAGCGGCTGCCTGGCTGGATAGAGGGAGCAGTAAGGATGCAATGAGGGAAAGGAAAAAAAAAAAGACACTTTCCTAAAACCATTAATTTACCCCCCAAAGTTTCACAAACACTAAATTGGTAGAAATTCAAATAAATAAGGTCAGCGCCCTGATTACTGATTGTATGAAACAGATTTGATTCAGCGGCTTTTAGAAAATGAAGCTGTGTACATTTGACTATTTAGAACCATCTTGACAAGGCAATCTTCAGGTAATGTCCCAAAACAACATTATGGGGCTAGTGAGATTGTTTTTAATGTATAAAAGGGAAATGGAACCCAGCACTTAATATTTTACAAACTCCTTATTTTGTTAAAAACATGTTGACTTCAATAGCTAATTATGTCATAACAGCCTCTAAAAAAATATATAACGGTATTCAAATGGACATTTTTAGGTTTGTGTAAATGCACACTCAAGCAACTTTCTGCATGGTAGAAGTAACGGAGATCCTCAAAAAGGAAGGCAGATATTGTGCAAAATATATAAATAATACAGGTGGGTGATTTTCAGTGGTCTTTAGTGGAAGAAACTCAAGGGTTCCTCACACTCCATCCCTGTCTGCCCCCACTGCAGAGGAGACTTTGTTAAGCCAAGCGTTTGGCCTCCAGGGCAAAGGCCAGGCCAAGGCCAAGGCCACATTAGCCCATGAGTGCTGGTGGCTGAGCTCTTGTCTCTCGCTCTTCCGAGCTGCCTGCACAGCACATGGCAGCCCTGCGCATGGGCGCCAAACAGAGCTCTCTAACTATTTCATTCTCTCCAGTGTGAGAACCCCTGGAGCTGGGAGCAGTGTTGGATGGCTTTCCTCTGAGACATTTAGGTTTAGGAAACGAAGGTTCTCTACGTGGTCAAACTCATTTTAGCAGGAAGATCTGTGCTGGGTCTCAGGTCCAAAGACCAGTGAACAAGCAAGTGTTAGGGTTCTCAAGAGACACGGAAACAACAGGATATACAGAAACACATACGAGGGGAGATTTATTATAGAAATTGGCTGGCGCGGTTACAGAGGCCATGAAGTCCCGCAGTCTGCCGTCTGCAAGCTGAAGAACCAGGAAACTCAGCCTGAAGGCCTGGGAACCAGAAGTACCCACGTCTGAGACCAGGAGGAGATAATTCGCTCAGCTCAAGCAGACGGAGTAAATTCACCCTTCCTCCCCAGTTATGTTCCGTGTGGGTCCCTATTGAACTGGGTGATGCCCACCCACATCGGGAAGGGCCACCTGCTTTACTCAGTTTGCCAGTCCAAATACTAATCTCTTCCGGAACCAACCTCACAGACACACCCAGAAATGCTTTACAGCGACCTGGGCATCCCTCAGCCCGGTCGAGTTGACACATAAAATTAACCACCACAGAGGGTGTTCTCTGCCGCCGCGCTCCAATGCCTTCAGAAATCACATGAAGGTGGCACCTGGGGGCTAAGACCCAATTCGGGGGAGTCCTGAGGCCACCGCCAACTTCCTGAAGCTCACTAACCCACCCCTCAAACTGTAATATCTGGAAAGGAGGAAAGAGGTGGGAAGAGAAAGAGAGAGAAATGGCGAAGAAAGGAGAGGATTGAGGAGAGGGAGTTAAAACAGAAAACCTTCTGCCCAGCGGCCAGTAGCCGCCCCTCTTAGGAGTCTTGAGCAGTCTGAGCCGCCTTCAGGACCATCAGCGGGGTACCCAGGGTGGCCCTCCAAACGTCAGAGCCAGGGGTGAATGCAGAGGAGAATATGCTGGGGACTGCCTGCTGGGACCTTCTCCTTTTAACCATTTCCACACCGAACTTTTGAAACATTCATGATTCTAATTCCAAAGACTCGTTTGCAGGCACGAAGTTCAACACAGCAGGATGTGGGTGCTTCACAGAGCCCCGTGCCCAGAACACATAATGTGCATTCTCTCTAAGTAGTGAGCACCGAAAAGCGAGCTTTTTTTCTCTCTTTGTTGGAGATCCGGGGGCTATCAGCCCAGTTGGTGCTTTGGAATATTAATCTGTTGGAAAAACTTCTGCTCTCAAAATAGAAGCCTGGATGTGAAAAGATAATGGTAAGCACAACTTACATATTTGGAGGTTTTACGATATTGTTTAGAGATGTGTCCCATCCATCAAACAATGCCTGATCAAGTGCCAGTTGATTTTTTCAAAACTTCTAGAAGGGAGATGATGTGGAAGGAAGGAGAGGCAAGAGGGGCGTTTCGTAACTTACCAGACTGAGGGTTCAACAGCTCAGTTCTGTGTGAGTGCGTGTGTGCGTGTGTGTGTGCACGCGTGCGTGTTAAGTACCGCTCCTTCTCAGGCCTAAAATTCTTACCTCACGCCAGGAAGTTCACTTAGACGTTTAACCACGATCTTTCCAAATGCGGAGCCTTCTCTCCCAAAGAAGATATAACCACAGTAATTGGATCAATAGAACGGAAATGATCCATGCCTCGCCAAGTCCAGGCCCGTAGCAGACTTCTGCTGCATTTTAATAGACGCAGGCATTTATCATCACGGATTCCTTTTTTTTTTTAATTTGGCATTTAGTATAGCTGCTTGTCTCTGAGGCATTCAAGACACACGCACATTTCCTCTTCGCTCTAAGTTAACATCGAGCCTTTCTTCCGAGATCATTATTCTTAATCTCCTTTAAATACTTCCTCAAAGCAAACAGCATCTCCAGCCTTCCTGCTGGAAGCACTTCCGATAACAATCGCAGGTTGTCGTGTATTTGAACTTCGATTGTCAACGATATCAGTCTTCATGAAGCTTTTGGTCCTTGGGGCCAGGAACCTCATCTTTTTATACATTCTGCAAAGTGTCTTGTGAACTTACAGCCTTCAGTAAATTACATACCGCAGCACTGATCGCTTTCCATCTCCACCCGTGGGGCTGCGGTCATCCATATTTTATGGACAGCTCTTTTAACGAGAGCTATTAATTTTGCAGTAAGCATGCTAAGTGCAGATCAGCTCCTGTACCACATGATTTGCCAACTGGTAGTTTTCACAGAGTCACCAAAGGGACTCAATTTATCACGTCCTTAAGAAGGACCGAGCTTTATTGTTGTTTCCATGTAGGAGCTGGGAGGCACTTTGTGGATCACCCTCAGTGCAGGTGCGACCTATACCTGGGCTCTGCCAAGAATCCGGGAGGCAGACGCCTACAGATGAGTGTGATGGCTTCCTGGATGGCAGGCTTCAGGAGGACACCTTCCAGTGGAGCCCAGCACAGAACACCCAGGGTTTAGCCCAGGCAGACACCTCAGCAGCTGCCTGGTGGTGGAGACAGAAGGCAGAGATGGCCGGAGCCCCAGCAGCGGGCCCTGGACCTGGAGTTTGCTTCTCAGATATGGATGAATTGGCCCCAGGTTTGGAGCTGGGCCTCCTAGTCCTGGTTCATTTTTCCAGATCCTGAGCATTTACTCACGGTCAACTCGCCTGACCTAAACCCGAGTGAGACAGTCCCCACTCAGCATCCAGGCAGCCTCTCACCTCTTCTAAGCGTCCATTTGCCATCTGAGGTGGGGGTAACAGCACCAACCTCATCGGATGGTTATGATAATATGCAGAGCACAGCACAGCACCTGGCACAGAAGCACTCAATGCACATAACTTCTCAATACTTCATTATTACTCTTACTGTTTCTGGGCTGATGCTGGCTCATTCTGCTGCAAATCTTTAAAGACCCGTGTGGACTGACAGCGTTAATACCGAGGGGCCATGCTCCTGCGAAAGACAAAGAGCTGGGCCCAGCCAGAAAACACAACAGTTCTGAGGACCAAAACATCACTTCCGAAGTGCCTCCTTCAGGCGGAGCCGGCGACTCCTTCATCTTGTCACCTGGGAGTCCCTGTGGTCCTACAAAGACCACTTTTCCTTCAGTAACTGAGCAATAATAACCTGAGCTCCCTCCCACAATGCTACAAAAGACTCCTCTCTCAGTGCTCCCAAGAATATTCTGGAAGTACATGCAGCTCCCAGAGCTCCACTGCTCACGCATCACACTGCTGCCTCTTACCTGCCTCGCCATCCTGCCCCGGCTCTCTGCAATCTGCCCAGTGCCCAACTGTGAGGACTGCCTCAGAAACCACAAACCCACACCCATTATCGAAGATTAAGGAGCACATAATAGAGTTCGATACAGCAGAATCAATGATATCACAGCCCTGAGGACCAAATATCTCATGGGGCTTCCTCAGGGCCCCCGTCCCCTGAGGCCCAGGACAGGTGCCAGGTCTCTGGGTTCACTCATACTCCTCCATGGGCACATCCCTTTGCCATGTGATGAGATCTCTGCAGTCACCCACACCCTCCATGAACTCATCATCCTTTCACGGAGGAGGCCTCATCGGCCATTCCAGACTCAGCTTGGAATTTCATCTTTCACACAGTCAGAGGCATCGCATAGCAATTTCCTCAGAGTGGGGAGCCCTGAGCCCTCAGACAAATCAGCCCTCCATCACCGGCGACACCAAGATTGTGAACACTTTGAGTATCTTTCCTGGAAAGCTTACAAGAATACTAAGTCCGACATGTAAGTAAGGTGTCGCCCTTAGCACGGGGTAGGTCCTCGACTTCCATCTCATGGAAGGGGCTCCCCAAAGGGGTCCTCAAAAAGGGGGGCATCTCCCCCAAAGATAGCTTTGTTTCCATCATAAACTTTTGAGGTTTTCAAATAAGCATTTCCCCTTGTCCCGACTGTTCTAATGTTCTGCTTCCTACTATACCAGGATTCCGACCATTTATGACCTATGAGTCCTTCGTGCTTTTCCATGAATCCCACAAACCAAGGTTTTATAAAACTGGAACTTCTGTAGATTATGTTTTACAGTAGGCATTTCATAATGTTTTTGTAAACCACATACCTCTCCCCAGAGAGTTACATTGGCCCTCCTGGCATCTGCACTTATTCTACCCCAAGGACTGTGAAGCACTTATACTGTGAAGCACCTATACTAGACTACTAGCTCTTCAGAGATAGAGACCGGCCTCCACTCCCTTGGGCCCCACATTTGATCAGTCCCCAAGGGTGGTGAGCTCCACCCCTAAGTACGTGTTCATGTCATTACTATTAATGTTTCTTTCTACTCCCACTGCCCCCACCCTAGCTGAGTCCACCTTCTTAGCTCAGGGACTCACGGCAATAGCTACCCCAATGGTCTCCCACACTCTGTCCCTGCCCCGCCCCAATCAGTGGTCCGCCCTCTGGGCAAAGGCAGCTTTCTAAAATGCGAATCTGACCAAATCAGCTTGAATGCTGCAATGGTTTCCCACTGCTCTTAGGCTAATGTCCAAAGTGACCTTGCACGTTCAGACTGCTGCCTACTCCTCCTGCACTTTTTCTCACCTCTGTCCACCCCTTCCGCTCTACACTTAGCCATGCTGGACCTGCTTTAGTTCCTCAGATTTGCCTTTCTCTCATTTCCCATGCTCTAGACATGCTAGTCCCAATGTCTGACCCGTGGCAACCCCTCAGCGCCCATATGGTAAAGAGATGAATCCACCAGTTAATTCCTGGGCCGCCCTCTGCCCATCAAATAGGTTGCTTGAAACACAAGTACCTTCTTAATAGGTGTGTGGAGAGGAAGAGAGGTGAGACGAGGGAGGAGAGGGGCAGAAGGAGGGGAATAGAAAACAAGGAGCGTGTTGGCTGACGAGGCCACAGGCAGAGGTCAAGAACCCAAGCAGTATGTCTGCAGAGGGCAAAGGCACAGAGAAAACCCTGAGACCTTGGCCAGTCCCACTAGGTTACGCTCTAGTGACAGATCTCAGCCTTCCTAAGTCCCAAACAGTCCAGGGTGGCCAAGAGGGCTCAAGCTCCCTTAGGTCGGTTGTTGGACCCCATCTGTTCACACACTGTCTGGCAGAAGGCCACTCCCAGGGGAGAGGAGGGCTGGAACTGGTCTGGGTGAGATCCCTGATGAGCTTGATTTTCACTGCCAAAGGTCTCCTAGGCTGGCCCTCCGCCCAGGGGCTCAATGTCATTCTGGCCATTCTGATCTCAGAAAATGACAGGAAAATAAATGTCTAGGATGAGAAACCAGATTCAGGTGGCTATCTCAAGCTCAACACATACCAACCACGAGGCAATTATACAGTCCCGTTATTATACAGCACATCAGGATGCCAACTCCGTGAGCAGCTATAAATTTTGTCTTCCTCCTGGAAAATGTATTTTCTCCTGCCCAGTGGTAAACTTGATATCTGTGCACCAGCATAGCTTTTAGAGATTTAGTCTACACGAACTTATACTTCACCTGGAACTCGCAGCCTACCGGGGGAGACAGAAACATAAATGATATATGTGACGGAGTGTGGCGGCCCACAGCAACCTGGCTCATGCACGTGCTCAATGACTGATTGCTGTAGATGAATGAATGAAGTGGTGCTTCCGTAGGGGCAGGGTACAACATTCAGTGGGGCGCCAAGTAAAGGCATCGTTCATGCTGGAAAGGGAAGTTGGGTTAAGTCGTAGAACATAGGTAGGATGCACTTGGTTGTTATTATTCGGGGAATTTGGTGGAGGAGGTTCTAATTATTAAAGTGCTTATTGAAGGAAAAAAAAAACGACTCGGACTTTACACAAAGCAGAATGAAGATGACAAAACCCATCAACAAAGTAGGCAGGCAAATTAAATTTAAGTAGTTGGGGAGGAAGTGGCTGAGCAGAGATGGAAAGGAAGCCAATAAGAAAACTGGCCGGCTGGGCTGGGCTGGGCTGGGCTGGACGGGGCAGGTGGATGAAAGGAGGGGATGAGGGTTGATCCTGGGAAGAATGAGAAATGCCTTTGACCTTCCCCTGGAGCCTCCAGGCAAAGATACAGTGTTGAGACCTGGAAAATATCCAGGACCTCATACCGACTGGTCAGAGAGGAAGATGGGGTAAAAGGGTGGTGATGACTGACACCACCCAACTCTAGTCACAGGAGGCAGCAGAGTTTATGTTTGGCCTGTGCAGTGGTCAAAAGCCCCTACCAAACCATCAGGTCTCTCTAACCAGAAAGACACAAGACTCCTGACGCCATCGGAAAGAAAAGAACAGCACCTGACTCTGAGCCGATCAAGTCCAAACTCACTTTTGGCATTGGGGGAGGATAGGTGTAGCAGGCAGAATGATGCCCCCTGCCAAAGACTCCTCATTCCTGGAACCTATAAACATGTTGCCTACATAGTGAGAGAGATTTCGTAGATGTGATTAAACTGAAAATCTTGCGATGGGGAGAATCTACTAGATTATCAGGGTTGGACCATAAGAGTTCTTACGAGAGAAAGAGGGAGGCGGGAAAGTAATAGAAATCCTCCAGAAAAAATGGGCAGACATTGTACTAAATATATAAATAATACAGGTGGGTGATTTTCAGTGGGCTTTAGTGGAAGAAACTCAAGGGTTCCTCACACTCCATCTCTGTCTGCCCCCACTGCAGAGGAGATTGTTAGGCCAAGTGTTTGGCCGCAAGGGCAAGGCTAAGGCCACACTAGCCCATGAGTGCTGGTGGCTGAGGTCTTGTCTCTCGCTCTTCTGAGCTGCAGGTGGGTGTGCTCTGCCTGCACAGCGCATGGGTGCCAAACAGGGCTCTCTCTTACTATTTCATGCTCTCCAGGATGAGAATCCCTGGAGCTGGGGGCGGTGTTGGGTGGCTTTCCTCTGAGACATTTAGGTTTAGGAAACGAAGGTCCTCTACGTGATCAAACCCAGGAGAGTCCATAGGACGTGTGACAACAGAAGGCAGAATTCAGAGAGTCACAGAGATGCTACGCTGCTGGTTTTGAAGATGGTGGAAGGGACCATGTGCCAAGGAACGCCAGCAGCCTCTAGAAGCTTGAAAAGGCAAGAGAAGAGAATTTCCACTAGAGACTCCAGAAAGAAACCAGCCCTGCTGACACCTTGACCTTAGCCCAGTGAGACCCCTACTGGACTTGGAATTATGAGATCAATTCGTGTTATTGTAAGCCAGTAGGTTTGTGGTAGTTTGCTACTGCAGCCACAGGAAACTAATAAACATGTCTGTATTAAGACTGTCCCCACATTACAGGACATACTGCAGCCAGGGCTCCTGCCCAGGAGGCTCTGGTAGTGCCCCACAGTCATGTGACAATCAGAAACAGCGCCCCGCTGCCCCCCGCCACATAGTCAAATGCTCATTGGGACAGAAGAGAGCATCCCGCCCGTTTGCGCACAACTGCTCAGAAGACCGGCAAACATTTCTTTCCTGTCCCCAAGCCCTCGAGCTTGATCACTCCTGCCACTTCCTCTCACCAATGCATCAGATTAAAAGTCTCCTAAAATATTTCAAAGGGGAGAGAACTGAGGCTCAGCAGCAAAGGTGGAAGCTCAGGGCGCGTGGAGAAACGGACGTTCATCCGTTTGATTCACTCACACGCATGAGCCTCAGTACAGGTAGATCCATTTCTACTGCATGTTCGACAAAGTGCAAGAAAGTCACTTCCGGGGGTTTTGCACTAACCAGAGGTGGGAAGGAAAAAATAGGAGCCGTTTTATGGCCCCTGATTAATGGAGGAGGCGGCGGGGTGTCTTGATTGGTGACATACCATCCCCCATCAGCTCTCCTCCAGCGAGCGTAGCTGGCTAACAGTCTCAGAATCTAGAAGGCAAAAGGATTTTCATTCTAGCATGGGCAAAGAAAAAAGGCAGAGCATGCCGAAATAAGCACCTGCGTCATCTGCTGGATGAAATGACACCTTGTCCCTTTCCACTTTGCTTTTCCTCCCAGAGCCACACACTGGAGACCAGCCCTGCTTCAGGTGGAGTGCTGACATCTCCCAGTAAAAGCCTGCCAGTTGGACATCTTCATTTAATAACATTCCAGATACCAGAGCCGTGATGTGGGAAGGTTCAGGTGGCTTATCTCCATCTTAGGTTTCCAAAGAAAGAGTTTCACTGTTCACACCATGGTTTCCCATTAGCCTCAGAACGGTGCCCATTGTTCCCTGAGAGGCTTTATATAGATAGGTGCCTGTCTCCAAAAGCCCATAAAAGGAGCAGGCACTCAAAGATATTTTTTCTGTCTTCAGCTAACATTCCCTGTGTGCTTCTTTGAATTATTCATTATGGAAATTACGCCACCAGCAAAACCAAACCATCTCTGTTAAAGGAAGTTTACCCACAGAAGTTTTAGAAAGTAGACTATGAATTAGAATCATCACTCCTAATTAGTTGTTTTCTTAAAATTCAGACATCGATACAGTTAAAGCTACAAAAATCAAAACAAAATTGAATTAATCATGTACTGTCACTGATATATACTTTAATGTTCAAGGGTCAAAATTTGTTATTAAATGTTAAATACTTCTCAGCTTCGAGAGAATTGTCAGCTATATTATTAATCTTCGAGGGCAATACCATCACCCAAGACATGTGAACAGAATTCTTTTAAATGTCAGAAGAGCCTTATTCTTCTGTTTCCAGAAAGTCATTGCTGAGTTTTGACTGGGACCCGAGGCTGCTCCTGCTGGGGCTTCACACCCCTCTCGCCACCCTCCCAGAGGGTGCCCTGTGTCCTCAGGCCCTCCTGTGTGCACCCCCAGCTGAAGTTCTTTGGGGGGAATCATGAGATTTGGAACAATGTCCAAAAGAGAAAAACCTCTCCTACTCCAATTTTTCCCATATCCCAATAACATGTTCTTGGGGAAAATGAATGAATGAATGAGGCTGAGGCATAGAAAATATCACAAGGTTATCCAGGCTCCACGATTCATGAGCTGTGTGACCTCAGGCCACTTGCTTAACTGCGTCTCAGCTTCCTTATCTGGAAAATGTGGATAATTACAATGTCTACCTCATAGGGTTGCTGTGAGAACTAAATGAATACAGGAAAAGCACTTTTGATAGAGGAAGGGATGTAATGGATGGACAGATAGATGATATATAGATAGATTTAAAAATATGTTTAGAGAGCTGCATGCCTCAGAGATCAATCTCAACAACACAACAAGGATTGATTTAGCACCTAAGAAGAAGCAGGCTCTGGGCTGGTTGCTATGCATATGAATATAAACCTTCAAGCTTGGCCCTGACTCTCACAGAGCGCTGGACGCAGTCAGAAAGCATGAAGTCTCCATGTAACTGACATGGTCAAATCATTGCCATCTTGGTGTCCACTGAGCAGCATATGTGTTTTTGGCTCCGTCATCTGTGGACGAATCACAAGAGTAACAATATGATGGAGGCTGGTCTTAAAAGCACTCCGATTGAAGGCATTATAGAATAACTTATAAACAACTTTAAAGAGTCTGTCAGGCTTTTAAAAAGGAAAGTTTGCCTTCTCTATAGCAGTCATTTTTCTTTGCTATCAGAATCAAAATTTGATCCCAGCGTACCCAAGTTAAATGTTCTTCAATGACATATTACTGTCATTCGTACAAATCCAGCACAAACAGTACCCCAGCCAAGGGCACGACGATCTCTAAAATGTAAAAATACAAACAGCCTTCATGAGGCTCTTGGGGTCAGGCTTAAATTAATTGGCTTCTCTCTTTCAGTTGTCTGTGTTAAATGCTGTCTTGACCAACCTCCAAACTCATTCTCACAGAATGTTTCTTTTGAACAAGCCAGGATTAGTGCAGCAGACTCTAAAAGCTGGCCTCATTTTCAAGCTGACTAGAATTCTCTGCCAAAAGAGAAGCGTGTGTATACTTATTTTTACTGAACTCTTAGAGATCACTCCAACAATGCAGAGATTCCAAAGAGAATGTCTCCTGATACGTGAGTGACTTGTCATATTTTCTGCAAACAAAGCTTCAAGGCACATTTGCAGCCTTGTTTCTGAGCAGAAGAGGCTTAATTTCAAAATGTGCTGTGATCACTTAAAGAAACCACCTTAATAGGTCTCTTTATTATTCATGCTTACCATACTGCACCAATCCCTTCTCAGCCAAAAGCAAATTTCATAAGAATTAACCCTTTGGCTTCCAAATATCTGCTAATAGTCATTAAAAGGGCTAATTATTGAGTGGTTCCTATATTGCAGTTTTTTAATTGAAATATAAATGACATATAACATTGTATAAGTTTAAAGTGTACAATATGTTGATTCGATACATTTATAGATTACAATATAATTGCCATTGTAGTATTAGCTAAGACCGCTATCTCCTCACATAATTATCATTTATTTTTTGGTCAAGGGAGTAAGATCTCGTCCCTTAACAAGTCTGATGTTTATAATACAGTCTTCTTGTCTATAATGTATACTCTCAGTTAGATTTCCAGGACTTGTTTACCTACTAGTTGTAAATTTATACCCTTAAACAATCTCTCTCCTATTCCCCAACCCGTGCCCCTGCTAACCACCATTCTACTCTGATTTTACAAGTCTGACGTTTTCAGATTCCACATATAAGTGATATCATACAGTGTTCGTCCTTCTCTGTCTGACCCACAATTTCCAGAAGGGCCTAGACTAGATGGGTGGTTAATCTGCCTAATTTGGGGATTTAAATAGGAAGCACCTAAGGAATGTTTTCCAACTGTTTTTAAGAGTAATAAAGCTGACATTTTTCTCTCTGTCCACCTGATTTCTCTGTTTCACATCGACTCAGAATTCAAGAGGGTAAATTTTTGCCCAGAAATCTCACTTCTAGAATTTATCCTGAGAAGTCGCCTCTATAAGAAACAGTTATGCACAACTTATTCACTGCTATGTTGTTTGAAATATCAAAATATTGGAAATAGCCCAAATGCCTATCCACAGAAGACTGGCTGCATAAACTCATGACACTCTGAGGACTCACTCTAGAAGGTAATGTGGAATAACTTCCAGGGCGTATTATTAAATGAAAAAAAGCAAGGTTCGAAAGAATTATTCAGCATGATACTTTTTGCATAAGAGTAAGGGGAGAGAGTACACACATACATACACACATGTATGTAATGATTTTGCACTAACATAAGGATTGCCCAGAATCAAATAAAAAGTTATCTGTGAGGAGAGCAGCAATAGAGGCAGAAAGAATAATTAGACAGCAGAGAGATTTCTCTGACTACATTTTTTGTTTAGTTTTGATTTTTGAACCAGGCAGTCGATATTAATTTAAAAGTTGATATTAAACCGACAGGATTTTAAAACACATATTTTTTAATTGAATATAAACAGAAACAAATTATAACTATATATCGAATTGGTAACGATATCACATAGAAAAATAAGTAATTAATTCGAGTGATTTTTTTTTTTTTTTTTTTTTTTTTTTTTACCATAACCCTCTGCGTACATTCAGCAGGATATATTTCTAAGAACAAAAACAAACGCCTCAAAAGTCTGGAACTTTACTTGGTAGATTTCTTATTGGTAGTGATGTTTGTATGGTAATTCGGAAAATATTTTCTATGTATTTAAAGATAGAATAAATTCATAAAGATATTGATTTGAGTGGAACCAGTTGTCAAAAAGGAGAAGGAAAATACAAATATAAAATGAAAGATAGGGAGAGGGAGGGAGGGAGAGAGAGAGAGAGAGAGAACGAACACAAACTTATGGTTTTCTATTTGAATTAAAGATATCAATACAAGTTCACAATTTAAAATGTACAGTTTCACTAGCTCTGTCCACTGAAAGCATCTGGAATCAGAAGCACCTTCGTAGCAATAAGCACACCCGTGTCTTAGATACACTCATTGTATTGTTGGCATATAGGGGAAAAGAGATGTTACCAATTATCTTCTTAAAACTTCAACTGAGGAAGTCTTGCCTAAACAGACACTACCAATTTATTTTGAACTAGCCAAAAACTACTGTTGACCTCTAGCCTGTTTAAAAAATATTCTTGTCAACAGTCTCAGTCAGCATCAATCATATCTCCTTACTTTAGTTAATTGATTTATGTCCTATCCCCTGTTCCTGCGAAGCAAGGAACGTGTCTTCTCTTTCGTACCCTCTATAGTCTCTAAAACTATAACCTCACTAGCTCAAAAACACCACTCAAATTTTTACTGAATGAAAAGGTAATTAGTAAAATTTCTATATTTTCTGAAGTTATTTGCCAGCACTAATTACACCATAGTATTACAGTATCCCTAACAGACTAGAGCATCATAACCACCTGCATTTCATGAGGACCTGATATCAAGACTTAATTCATCTATTCAAAAATATCCACTTAATATCAGTTACGTACTAAGTACTATGCTGGGGTCCCGGGGATATAAAGGCAAATAAGACACGTTCTCTGTTCTCAAGGGGCTCGATATAGTGGGAGAGATGAATAGACAGGTCATTACAATACCAAATGATATATTCCACAATAAGAAGAGGCACGGGTGCTAAGAGGCACATAACCTACAACTGAAGGGGCTGGTTCAGGTTCAGAGGGAATGATACAATGAGTACTATGAGAACCACAGGACAGACGCTGTCTAACCAAGGCTGTCCTAAAATATCTAAGACTGGTGATACTACTTCCTGTGCCTATGCCATGTCTAGCTAGACTAAAACTCAAAAGCAAGGTAACCTGATGCTTTGTTTATTTCCCAAAACATCCAGATCCTTCATTTCTGATATGCCAGGGACTTTGTCAAGGGGTCTTCGATGTAGATGTGGAAATCTATCGGTTCCCCCAAAGATGCTGTGCATAATGGCTGTGATGAACAGGCAGTGTTTATCAGCTTCTCCATTCTATCAAAATAATTGCACGGGGCACAGGCTTGTGTTAGGAACTAGGCAGCAGCATGGAAAACATGTTGGATAGCACCTGCACTGGCAAAGCAGAGATGAGCTGACCCAATTATTTCCTCCATCTCTAATTCTGGATAGGATATTAAGAGTAACTGAAAAGAACACATTGGCAAGAAACGGAGATAATTCTGCTTGGGGGGGGGAAATGCCCACAGAGCTCTATTGGGCAAAACTTTGAAGTATCATCTAATTATACTTTATACACACCACTTCTCTCCCCCAGGAAAATGCTAGGGGTGAAAACGTATCATCTAGAGCCTTTCACTCATCAATAATTTCTCCCTCACATTCGACTTGAAATTTGAAAAATCCCAATCTAGAGCTCTTTGAAAAATAAAGATGGGAATGAGATCCTGCCAAACACGCGGGATGGGATGCGGTACACTAGGACTGGAACAGATGGCCCCGACAGAAGCCACCAATTCAATGTGACAGCCCCAGATTAAACTGCTCCCTTTAAGTCTTCAGCCGGTTTGTGCGGCCCAATCCTTATTAGCTTCTGCAGCAACACAAAGAGATTTAGGTCTACGTAACTGCCAACGAGGCACTTTTCAAATAATACATGGATTTGAACAAAATTTGGACTAAAAGGGGACACAGGGTCATCTGTTCTATTTATTCCCAAGCCTAGTAGGGAGAGAGGGAAGAGAGGAGGACGACTTGGCTTCTACGGTTACAGAAACGAAGTCTGGGAAGCCCCAAGATCTGTAGTTGACAAGCTGGAAACCGGGGAGAGCCAATGATCCAAGCCTAAAATGAGATCAATGTCCCAACTCAAAGACAATCAGGCAGAGAGAGTGAATTCTCCCTTACTCAGCATTTGTTCTCTCCAGGCCTTCGGCTGATTGGGTGAGGCTCACCTACATTGGGAAGGGCCCTCCATTTACTCAGTCTATCAATTTAAATGCTAATTTTACCCAGAAACACCCTCACAGAGACATCCAGAATAATGTTTAACCAAATAGCTAGGTACTCCATGGCCCAGTCAAGCTGACATAAAAAAGTTAACCATCTCACCAGGCAAGAAGATAGGGAATAGCACTCAATGGAAGGCAAGAAAAAGCATCTAAGAAGAACAGAGGCCACTGTGGCCGAAACCCCTGAGCTGCAGGCTGGGTGGCAACAGATGTGGGTGAAGAGGGGCAAAGGGAAGTCCAGCAGGAGGTTTTAGGCCTAGAGTAAGTCATGGGAGGAGCTGGGGGCGGAGGGGAGCGGGGGATGTGTAGCATGGCGCCTGAGAAATAATGTCTCAATAAATGTTTGCAAAATAATTCACAAGCCATGAACAAACACAAAACTGACCTTGAGTTCAAAGCCATGTAAGACTGAATTACGTCAGTTTGAGAAAAATCAATTCTCAAAAGCAAATAATACAGAAAAATACAGAAACACATATTTATATACTCACTCAACAAATATTTATAAGGCCACAGCTTTAGACAAGGTAGGACAGGGTACTACAGAGAGCCATCAGAATCTCATCAACGTTAGCACAGACACATTTTTCTGAAATCCAACAATTCCTTTCATTTTATTTTACTTTTTTCCAGTTAAACTCAAGCAAACTGAAATTTAATACTTTTGTTACTAAAAAGCAATTATACTGTAATCTCATTTTTCCAAACCATTTTTGTCCATCTGTTTATACCCCTTCTGTTTATACATATGATGTCCATCAAATACTAATGAAAGTTGGTTATTTCTGGGTGAAGAGATTTTTTTGGATGATTTTTTTTTTACTTTTCATTTTTTACTTTTCTGTCTTGCCTGATCTTTAACTATAACGAATTCGTTCCATTTTTACAAACACGAAGTCATTATTATTTTTAAACTACTACAGAAAAAAAGATATGTTTTGATCCTATCTAATGAAGCCAAATAAATCTATGCCTTTCGTAGAAATTGAGAAAGAAATTTCCATCTGGACAAGAGATGACTATAGTACAAAGTCATAGAGTTAAACATGACAGTCAACATAATCCCTGTAAGGAACTTTCCCTGTTCCTTAAAAAAAAAACAAAAACAAAAACAAAAACAAAAAAACCAGATCTAAAAATGCACCACTGAAAGGCAGAAACTACCCTTTCTTCTTCCCTGGTCCCCACAGTCCCCAGTGACAGAGGGGGGCACCTCCCACAGGAGCACACACGCCCCGCCACTCCACGGCAACCTCCACGTTCGCAGGCTCCTTCTGCTTAGGCAGCATGATGTGACCCACGCTGGATCTGAACCGGTGACGATTAGTCACATCCCTGGACCTCACAGGAGCACTGCTACTCGGTGCGGGGATGAGTGGGTCAACTTCTGACTAATTTTCTGTGATGATTCTCTTCTTTGAAAGAACAGGGTGGAAAGAAGGGGCAAGAAACTTCATGCGACATGCCTCACATTTTCTATCCCAGGTCGTATCATGCTGCAAATAAAAGAAAACCCCATCTATGTAATATTTCTATTCCACTTCGATTTTTTCCCTTTTAAAAAACAGTTATTTCTTTTCCTGCAACAGCAGCCATGCAATAAGATATGTTCATTTATTCAATAAACACCAGGTAAGTGCCTAAAAGACTGTAGAAACTCTGCTCAGCATGGAGAAGTCAAACATAAAGAGGGCATCATTGCTGCTGTCAAGAAGTTTGCGGTCCAGAGCCAAGTTTTCTACTACTATAAAAATCATTAGACATCATTACTACACTATTGGTTAAAGATTAGATAATTCCAGAAGGAAATTCTGTATGGCATTGCAACTATCATCTTAAGAGTAATTAATATGGTAACGGGGCCTAGACATTGTTTGGCCTTCAGAGAGAGAGAAAGGAAGAAATCTACTGTGAAAAATTACCAAGAGAATTATAACAATTTACGATCGATAGAAATCCAAGAGACTCATTTCTGAGATGGTCTTTCCCAAAAAGCGTGTCAGTCACTGGGCCAGGGTTGGCGGGAAGGGAGCGGTACTCTGGGTTAAGATCTACTTTTTGGGTCACTATTTATGGCATATACAGAATACATTAGCCAAACTGTTCTTCCTGAGTCTTTCTTCCTTGTGTCTTTCAGAGGATTCAAGTAATCACTCTGCTTTAGCCATGAAGTTAAAATAAAATGGGCCTCAGTCTGCTGGTGGTAAGACACTAACTCACTGTGATGCAAGAGAGATAGGTTTGAGAGTTATTGCCACCCAGCCACGAATTATCATCAACTCCCTTAAAAGAGAATAAAGAAAAATCAATACAAAATAGATCACGGAGAACCTTTCAGACCAAAAGTGTCCACCCAGGACTAAATCACACAGGTGGACGTGGGTCCGTGATAAGTCTGGGGAAGGCTAGGCCCCCAAGCTTCAGCCTTTTCTACACCTGGTGGAGATTTTTTAATGAGTTTACCTGTAGAGACCCACAAATACAAGTCCCCCAATCCACAAACTTCTCCAATATGCTTTATGAAATCGACCCAAGTATCTTAATGTAGAAAAAGAAATTCACTAGAGAGTTATAAAAGGCTTTTAAAAATTGAACTCCATAAAATTATCTTTTAAAACCTTCACAGAAAACTGGCTCATTTATTTAAAACTTGTCTCAAGCCACTCTTTCTCAACACCCTTGTTTTATCAGAAGAATTAGAACTTACTAAGGCAGTTAGACTAATCAGCGTTCCACAAACACGCCTGAGGATTTGAGAAAATAACCATTCTAATATCCCTGTTAATGTTTATTCATAGTTTATGGTAATTTCATAAAGTGAATATTCAACACAGTAAGAAAATATTCTTTACCATGTCAAAACTATAATTCCCAATGTTTTCACACACAAAAAAAGAATCAGCTTCTCTCGATGAAATCTTGAACACGATGCAATTTCTCCTTCAGATACAGTTAATAATCACCATTATTGCATGGTCCCTTCTCAACTCTTCCTTTAAAAAGTGACAGAATAAATCTTGCAGTTAAAAGAAAAATATTCTGTTGATTAGGGGGAGTTTGATTTGAGATACATGGAGTTCTTTAATTGGGTTTCCCAAGCAGAGTTGGCATCTTAACTTCACAAGGGCCCCCTTTGATCAAAAAGTCTCTGAAGTCAGGCAGCCCCAGAAATAGAAGGACCACGGGACACTGCTGACTCTTCTATGGATGGAGGTCAGGACAGTCAGGGACTCCAGAGAGGCCATGCTAAAGCGCCAACCCAGTCTTCAGTTCTCAAGGGTAAAGATCCCGTCTCTTCTCCTCCCCTGACTCTGCTCTTCCTTACAGCTTCAATTGTCCTTCTCTCTGGGATTTGATTTCTCAGTAAAGGAAGACATTCAGCCGGTTTCTTAAATGACATAGTAAGAAATTCTATTTCAACTGTCCACCATTCCCCACCCCTTCCAAAGATCCAAAGGAAAAGTGAAACTCTCTAAGGATTTGACCATCAAATACTCAAGTGGAGAAGAAGGCCTTTAGAACTCTTCCCAACAGTCCAACAGGAGAGAAAAAAAAAATTGGGCTGGTACTTAAAAGGAGAGTGGGAAAGAAAATTAATCACCTAGAAGAAAAAAATAGAAACTCTGAATAGGTACTTAATTCCTCTATGGTAAGAAACTCACTTTGCATCAGTCATTCACTCATTCATTCATTCATTCACTGAACACTCTTGACACCCACTCTATGACAGTCAATGTGTTAGCCCCCCCAAAGGCATGAGGCTCCTACCTACAAAGAACTCACAGTCCAGGAGAAAAGCCAGACTAGTGAAGATATTACAATACAACGTGATGTGCGTCCAAGAGCAAACAGCAGCAGCCCAACACTAGGCATGACAGTTGCAACCTGGGAAGGAAGCAACTCATGAGTTGGAAACAAAGAAGAAAAACTTCACTAGGTCAAGTGAAGGAGCAGTGCCCCGCGAGGATGCCAGGGCCTGAAATAGGAAGCTCGAGGGCAGAACTAAGAGCCCACAGGGAGGGCAATGCAGGCTCCGAGTCCACCCTCGCGCCCCCACTAGTTTACGAGCTGGGAGAATCTCAGGCAAATCACCCAACTCAGCAGTCCCTAACTCTACCGTCACATGAGCATCGACCCCGGAGCCCCGAAACAAAAACCAATGCCTGGGTCCCACTCCAAACCAACTATATCAAAATCTCCAGGTGTGGGGTCCAGTATTTTACAAGTCGCCCCAGCTGATTCCAATGTGGTGTGAGTGGCAGAGCTCCCTGTAAAAAGGAGTTAATTTATGGGTGAAAAAGCGGGGGGAGGGATTAAGATGTACAAATAGCCAGTTATAAAAACAGTCAGAGGGATGTAAAGTACAGCGCAGGGAATATAGTCAATCATATTGTAATAACTATGCACGATGCAGATGGGTATTAGACTTATCGGGGTGAGCACTTCGCAAGTTATACGAATGTCTAATCGCTACGCTGTACACCTAAAACTAACGTAATAGTGTATGTCGACTGTAATTGAAAAAAATTTTTAATTGTTTTAAAAAGTCCTAAAAGATTTTCAGATTACTGTGGGAGGAAAAAAAAAAGAACAGCCCTATGGGTTGTCGTGAGAGTTAAGTGAACGTAGAAATGCACGGCATTTAGGGGGCGTGAATAGAGGAGCCGAGGATGGAAATGAGACTGGAATATGGCCAGACCCAGGTCATCACAGCCAAATCCCACCGCGCCCTCCCTCACGCCGGGCGCCGCGCAGGCCCTTCCCGCACGAAGCTCGGGCAGTCTGGCTCAGGGGCCAGGTTCTCTTACCACAGCTCCACTGCGACACGCACAGACATGGAGGCTTTCGGGCCTACCGTGCGGGCGTTGAAAAGCTGCTTTATCAGGGAGTAATGCGATCAGATTTGAATTGTTTAAAGTCACTGACTGTGGTGTAGACAACAGGTTGAAAGGGAAAGAGAGGCCGTGAAATGATCCTATGCCACAGGCCTAAGCCGGAGCCTAGATGGATCTGTGGGAAGAGAGGAACAGCTCTCGGAAACCCAGACCCTAGAAGCATACAAAAGCAGGATAGGCTGGTAGATTTTCTCACACTGCCTGCAGGGCCTCATTAGGACATACATGTGTTCTGATACCCAAATACATTCCATTTCTACATCGACCACCTCCTACCTCTTGTGCAATTCAGGCTTCAACATGAATATCATCTGAAACATTTTTAAACATAGCTCTAGAAAGTCTATGAATAATATACGCTTAGCATTCTTCTATCACCTTTCAAGAACATCATCTATTCAAAGGGTTTTAATTCTCTTATATTATCATCAGGGAATTTAATTTAAAGGATTTCCTCTACAGCAGGGTTCCCCAATCCCTGGGCCACAGACCAGTGCCAGGTCCATGGCCTGTTAGGAATCGAGCTGCACAGCAGGAGGTGAGCGGCGGGCGAAGCTTCATCTGTATCTGTAGCTGCTCCCCAGAGCTAGCGTCACCGCCTCAGCTCCACCCCACATCATCAGGTGTTAGATTCTCATAGGAGCACCGGTCTCTGGTGCCAGAAAGGTTGGGGACCACTGCTATACAGCAGTTTAATTGGCAATTCAGATGTGAACTGTATTTTTCCACTACTGATACATTAATGACATTACAGGTGTCAGACTCTGAGCATATACTGTCATCCTACAAGGTAGGTGCTATTATTCTCGTCGTACGGATGACGACTGAGCTGGCCGCCCTTCAGAGAGGTCACTGTTACAGAAAGAATAAACTCCTCAAGTGCCAATTACTGGCATAGCTAGCACTTCAGAATTATTTGACTCCAGAAAATAAATGTGGCAACTCAGTCTTTTGCATTCATTAAATTCAGCCTCTTATTTACTAGGTAAAATAGTCTATTTATTCCTAGGAAAAATGGCTATCCCACTTTAAGTTGTTCCTCGTACTTAGAAATACTAAGTACGAATACACTTAGAAACATACTAAATAGGACATTGGCACTTTTTCCCAATCTTTTATTGTGGTAGAATAAAATTTACCATCTCAACCATTTTAAGTGTACATTTCAGTAAGGCGGTGATAAATGCATTCACAATGTCGTACAAACATCAACATCACCTGTCTCCATAACTCTTTCATACCGTCAGGCTGAAACTGTACCCATTAAACAATACTCCCCGGTCCCCGCTCCTAGGACAAACACCATTCTACTTTCTGTCTCTGTGATCTTGACTGCTCTAAGGATCTCACACTAGCGGAATCATGCAGTATTCGTCTTCTCGTGACTGGCTTAATTCGCTTATCATAGTGTCCTCAAGTTTCATCCGTGTTAGAGCACGTATTTCCTTCCTCATATCCCAGTGTACGCATATAACAAATTTGGCGTTTGTGTTGGTTGAAAGTGGACACATATTGGTAATATCATATGCTTCAGTCATTTTTACATTATTACATTAGGACGATACCACTCAGGGTGTTCAGTAACTTACACTGACCTCTTTTCTCTTTCCTGTAGGTGGCCGGTTCCATCAGGTGAGACAAGCTGGATCTTAGGAACAGCACCTGAGACCCTGATCACGGGATGGGGGTAGAGATGCAGCCCTAGAGAGACAGGGTCACCTCGGGAACCGATAACAAGCTGCTCATGGGCACGATTTTGAAAGTCTGTTTCAGATCTGTTAGCTCCTAGGTTAGGGAACGTATTTTCACAGAGGCACGGCAGGCCCATGCCTTTCCACGTCGCCCTTGCGTTTTCTTTCCATAGTATGTGCCTCAAACAGCTCATATCTAACATTTACCCAGCACTCAGCTTCTCCCAGATGGGGTTTTCACAGCTAAGTAAAGCATTAGAATTATAGAACTGTCACACCTATCGCACCTGAGGGTTGGAAAGGACACTAGAAATCTAGTTTATGGCTGTTGTTTTGCATGTGAAAAAGTGGGGGGCAGGGAGCTTGAGGGTCTTGCCCCAGCCAGTAGGCTGCTCAGCGGTAAAACCAGGGCCAGAGCTGTGACTTCAGATTCCTCGCTCAGGGCTCCCTGCCCCACATGGTGTGAGTCCGATGTCCTTGGACTTCAACTTGAGGATAAATGATTCCCTGGTCTTTAAAACGGCAGCCTCTTTTTCAGTCCATTCAGGTGCCAGGTAATGATTTATGAGAACACATCAAGCACCCAGTTTTCAACACACGGAAGCTCCACTTACACCGAGGGAGGAGCTCGCCGTGGAGACAGATCCCCCGGAACATCTAGTCTCTTCCTGCTGATCTCCGTAAAGCTGGACCTATCAGAGACTGTGTGTGAAACCCTGACAGGGTCCAGCAAGGAAGCCTCGAGAGAGAGCCAGTCCAGAACTCTGTGCTCGTGTGTCAATGACACTCGCTCTAAAATGGCGAGCACGTGAAAACTTGACATTGAAAGCACACAAACGCCTCATTTCTTCACATATTTATTATTTCCACTTCAAAGTGGATGTGAGGCACTTCTTCCAGGTGCTCATTCACCTGATTGAAATTAATCTCTCTGGTGTTAGTGGCAACCAATAAGAGTCATCAGTTGGTGACTGGAAATTACTACATTTAAACTTAAACAAAGAAGGTTCTTCCCCACCCGCTCTCCTCAAAACCTCTTCTTAGTTTCCATTATCAGGGAGTAGCAAGCATATCCATCT
>NW_024344377.1:3045680-3129255 GCF_902729225.1 Pteropus medius
TCCCTCCACCTACCCACGGTCTTCCTCTCTCCCCCACTCACCTGCTTCCCTCCACAGATGGGCATTCTCAGGAAAACTCTTCCTGTCTGCCCACATTCCCCCCACTCCCAGCCTTCAGGCTTCTGTGGTCCCCACTGGGGCTCTCTCTCTCCTGGCAGACCAACACAGCGCCCCCTCACTGTGTCTGTCACTGACTCACCTTCCCAGAGAATCTGATTTTCTCAACCCACCAATATTGCCTCTTCCTAGGTCAGGTGCACCCTTGGCCCAGTTACTCTTGGCTACTGGGTGGTACTCTAAGACAAGCCCATCTGCCTATGTCTACCTTCGACATGGGCTGGGGGTGCCCAGCCCCTGTCCCCTCCTCCCACCATTCCTGTGCACACCAGTCCAGTGGCATCCTGCCAGCACCTGAAGTGTGCTCCTGAGGACTTTCTCTGGCTGCCTCACGGGGAAGGCCAGATATGCTGGGGAGTCGATGCCCCATCAAAACTCTCAACCAATGACCGATGGGGATTAATAAGTACCCCAGCTCTAGAGCTCTGTCAGGATAATGATTTGGGGTGTTTGTCACATGGTCCATAAATTGCCCAGTAGAACCAAGTCCCAGTTGCCCATGGCATTAATCTTTTTGATAAAACCACCTTTTTGGCTGCCTTCCATGTCTCTCTTCCCGCTCCCTTACAGGGCTGGCTCCTAGGATTGATCACATTCCAAAATAAACTACCTGCACTCACATCCTTACCACAAGATCTGTTTCTGGGGAAACCCTGAGGCAATAAGTAAGGCAGACTGTCTCAGAAAGGAGGGCTGGCAAGGCAGACAACCTGACATCTCTGGGTCTCTATCAGTACAGCATTGTTTCACCATGTTACCACCTTTAGCTACTTACACACCTGTCTCTAAATAGAGCATAAGCTCCTGAAGGGAAAATGTTTCTTCTTCATCTTCTAGACTCCGGGGCTCCCAATATAGAGCTTTGTACACAGCAGCCCCTCAACTGATTCTTGGTTAAGAAATTGGATTGAATCTGCCAGATGAGACACTCCCCTAACTGGATCATACCATACCCATGGTGGCCCTTAACAGGGCTATATCATCATAAGAACCAGCTGACTTTTCTAAACACTTTTTTAATATAAGTTTCATTTGCAAATAACATCTAGAAGCTATTGTGCAATATGATATAATGGAGAATACTACAACCTGTTAAGTCTTGCAAAATTTTAATATAAAACAAATCTAAACATAATACCACTTTAATTGCATCAAGGAAAGTGTGACTTTTGCCTGACTCCTGAGATCTCCTCAGCGGCCTGCTTATTAAACAAGCACCCCTGAAATATTTGTAATCATTCCCATAAACTCTATTAGATAGGTAATTATCTTTTCGCTTCCCACCTCGAAATACCATAAGACAAATTTGCCAAAGAGGCAGATGTCAGATGAAGGCCTCCTTTCACCCCCATGCTAATTAAATGTCCATCATCCCAAGTATGTGTGTAGAAAACTGGATGGCGGCTGTAAAAAAAAATTGACATGGAAAGAAAAGTCCCAAAAGGCTCACATCATGGTTTTAGTTCTCTATTTTTTAAAAACTAACACATGCAGAATGAATTACTAAATTTAAATAAACCTACCCTGAGTTCCATTTCGTCTTTACTTGGACACATTTAAGGATTGGGGAGGGGCAACATAAAGAGGGAGACCCACTGGTATATGTCCTCTGGACTCTCAAGAAATTAGACTTATGGGTTTTTTAAGTAGCGTAAATGGGATGAGAGACAATGTTGTATACATAAGAGTTAACGGTCAAGTTGAAATCTGGCTCTGGCATAAGCAGTCTCAGATTTCTCTTCTCTAAAGTGAAAATTTGAAAAAATACCAGAGTCACATGGTCACTGTAAAGACTGAAAAGATAATGGCATGTCTAGCCCCCAGCCTGTGGTGGGTGCTCAGAGATCCTTAGCAGAAGGGATGGAAAGCTCTGTGCAGTAAGAAAGGAATAGGAAAGAATTCGATTAGTTCTCCAGGCTTGTGTTTTGTCTTCATTCCTTTTACACTAGTGCTGCTGAGGAGTCTTACTAATGTTCCCATGAACTTCAGACCCAAGAGTCTGGAAAAGTTGGCCATGGTCACACACTATGGAGGCAGGTTCGCTCCCAGTTACAGACCCAACAGAAATGTGCACGGATGTTCACCAAAAGACATACATGTACAAGAATGTTCCAAGTAGCATTTTCTGTAACATCCCCAAACTGGAAACTACCCAAAGCATAAAATAGATAGTATCTCACCATGAACAATAAAATAAAGAACTTGACCACTCCATCAACAGTGGATTGGATAAATCGTGGTATATTGACCAGTGGACCATCCTGCAGGGAGAATGACCTAACTACAGGCATAACGCTGACGAGAGAGGCTAGACAACCCAGAGTGTGGAGAGTGGTTATCCTTGGGGGACAGTGGCTGGAGGAGGCCAAAAGAATCTCTAGCATGATAGTAATATTCTCTTAATTGTGGAGGGTGTTCGAGAAAGGAGCAGCACAGTTGGGGAAAGCTTCAGTTGTACTTTGAAAACTTTGTGTACTTACCTGTAGGTATGTGATACATCATTAACTATTTCATCAGATAAGTAAGTTGGACCCCTGAGACCACAGTGGACTCTTGTAGGGCTACGGTAATGCTGGAGGAACACAGGTGGAGACCTAGGTGATCCTAGTGAGCTGTCTACCCACTAACAGCTGGTCCTCGCTGCTCAGCAATCCGCAGCTGAAACTCTAACCTAGCCAGACACACTGCATGAACATGCGGTCAGCTGTGCTGGCCTCTGGATCAAGACCGGGGACACTTAGAAACTCTTAGTCTAGACCCTAGACCCTCTCTTCCCCATTATCCTCCAGATGTGTGGCCTGAAGGACAACACAGAGATTGTTCCACAACATTGCTTCAAGGGACACCATGACCAACCAAGCACCAGGCATATGGTGGATGAGTCATTTTTTTGGAGAGGAAAGACAGATGCACAGCGAGAAACAGCAATGCCACTTTCAGTTTAGGAAACCTAAATTTGAGATCTTCTGAAACAACAACAAAAAAGTATATATAAGTGTACACATATATAGTTATACGTAGTTTTTATGTAGTGACACGGTTTTATATAATTATATATTTTTATGTCCCGTTATCTATTTATATACATATATACAGTGTTACATAACATCTTTTCTACAGACATGGCTTTTCTGTTGAAAGGTGTTCATGGCCTCAGGAAGGCAGTCTTTCGAAAGTCCTCCACGACTCATTTTGGCAAAGATGATTCTTAGTACAGAAGCACTTCCTAACGTACTCAATACTTTCAGATCAGTCATTTCTTCACTGATGACATTTATTTAAATGGACACACAGACTTTTGTGGAAAATATGGTTTTTTCATAGCTAAACAATTATTTATTCAACATTTACTATATGCCGGGCATTGTACTTCGCATATAACCCATTCAGACTTGACTTCTTCCCTTATAGAGTTTCCAGCTTAATGAGAACCAAGGGAAATTAAAAATTTTGAATACTGTCATTTTTCTCCCCCAAATCTGTGCTGGTCCCTTAAGCAGGTGAAAAACCCTTGGTGTCCCAAAATTGCCAGCATTCAGACCCCATCCTGAGACAAAGCGGATGAGCTGAGCTTCCTGCTAAATGAAAACCCCTTGGAATCATGGGACGGAGGCTGGAGGGAACCCCAGAGTCAGCATCTCCAACCTGCCCTCCTCTGGACTGCACCTCACAAGGTCACTTTGGTGATGACAAAAGCCCACTGACCACCCGGCTTCGCTCACAGATGTCATCCATCAACCTTCAGTGTTTCCTCTCAGGAATCCCTGAGGCTTCTCTTCTCCTTGCTAATGTCCTGTTGTCCTTCCTGGAAACGGCCCTTCGCCATCCTGTTTACTCCCCCTGAGCGGGTTCCAGATTCTCTCCTTCCCTCTGAGGATGCAGGGCTCAGAAAAGAACATGCAGTTCACGCTGAAGTCCAGCCAGAAGAACACAGGACTGTCCCCTCCATTATTCTCATATCACCTATTAACGTAACCTACGGGAGGCTGCTGATGGCTCACAAAAGTTTGTCCATGCCCACATCCTCAGAACCTGTGAGCGTTAACTTAGTTGGAATAAAGGTCTTTGCAGATGTGATTAAATTAGTCAGGTAAGGCTTTTGAGATGATGAGATTATCCTAGATTCTCTGGGTGGGCCTCCATGCCATCATATGTGTCTTTATGAGAGAGAAGCAGAGGGGGATTAGACACACAGAAGAGAAGGGGCATGAAGACAGAAGCAGAGACTGGTGGGGTGTGACCACAAACCAAAGAATGCTGGGAGTTACCAAAAAGCCAGAGGAGGCAAAGGATAGAGCATTAAGAGGGAGACCTTGATTTCAGCCCAGTGATACCAATTTTGGACTTCTCGCCTCTAGAGTCATGGGAGAATAAATTTGTTATCTTAAGACACCAAGTTTGTGGAAATCTGTTATAGCAACAGAAGGAAACTAATAGACAACCCGAGACTAGATTTGTTTTCTTGTTGTTTTCTCTCCATAATGACAACTTACTGAAATTGTTTCCTTCTACCAAAAAAAAAAAAAACCCTAATACATAATGAAATTGAGAGGAAAAAAGGTCCTATTATATTGGATTCCTAAGCACAGAATATGGAAAGAAGGGCCTCATTAAAAAAATCAAAGACTGATTCACTGTGTGACCTTGGATAAGTCACTGAGTCAATTTTCCCATTTGTAAAATGAAGAAATAATCTCTAAAGACTTTCCAGATGATTCTGTAAGTCTTATCTTTTACTTAATTTTCAACGAATTTAGTAGAAGTCCCCAGGCAATCACTGACTTAATGTCACCGCCTTTGGCGTCACCTCCTCCGGAAGCCCTCTCTGATTTGGCTCCCTTCTCCGTGCTCTGGTCGTTCCTGGTGCGTGTCTCTATTTCGATATTCATTGCACTCTACTCTAGCGACTGGTTTCCATACCCGTCTTCCGCACTAGATAGGAGTTCCTGGAGAGCAAGAGTCACACTTTATTCGTTTCTGTATCTCCGGCGCCCAGTTCAGTCACGAATGGGCCAATAATTGATAAATCGCTATGAAATAAGGACCTTCTCAGCCTACGCAGTTGACCGATAAAAATGCTGTAGGAGAGGGCTGAACACCAGGTCCTGGAACCTGGACGTCTCCTGTAGGGAGCCACTCACCAAATAGTCCTGGTGTCCAGACTACACTTTATTTTGTGAGTTTTCATCTGTGTAGATTTGACTCGTTTTAATGATCTATTTAATAAGCTTATCATTCAAAAACCATCTTCGACCACTTGCATACTTGAACTTCATGATTATGATCAATGAATCTATACTTCAAAAATTCAAATTCCAGGAAGACCAGGTGCTGTAGGCGTGAAAAATTAAAAAACAAGGGATTGTAAGAGGACAAGGTTCTTGCAGTCTGGGAGGTCAACCAAGGGTTGCCTCGCCTAAAAATAAAAAAAAAATAAAAAAAATTCAAATGCCTACTAGAGATGCCTTCTCCTTGGTCATCCAAGTTTTAGAAAATCTTTAAAAAACTTTCCTTAAAATCTTACCATTCATATTTATAGTTCTAATCCCCACAAGTATAAAATTCAATGGTAATACATGAAAAGCTGTACATGAAAACATATGGCCTAGAGCCCAGCCTTTTTTCTCTCCACTCTGCTGGCTTTGATCTCTTCCCCTGGTGAAAGCGAGGGGCTCACTGTGGTGGGAGGTGCCCCTAGCTGCCCCACAGCACAGAGGATGCCTCAGTTCTGTAAACAAATGCAACTTATTGAGATCTTGACTGCAGCACCCCATTTTTTTTTTACCGAATCTCAATATAATTTAAAGACTTTGCTAAAATCAGTTGTCAGCATGATAGCTGGTGCATAGCACAGAAGCCATTTATAACAAAAATCAGAGAGTCTGATTTGGATTTACAAAATAATCACCAAATTTAGACTTAAAAATCTATAAGCCTCTAATAAAACTTAACTTGGGAATTATCTGGTGTTATTTCATTAATCAAAATCACCACAGGCACCTTCCTGTCCCTGTAGGAAGGTGAAGATCAACATGACCAGTGGGACTAGGAGTCGATTCAAGGGGCTGTAACGATAGGATTTACTCCAGGCCTTAACTGCTCTGAAACGGTGACCAAGAATACTGTTGATTAGGATGCAGTCATAGCCAGCGGGAACCCCAGGTTCTCTCCTCCCGTCGGCAATAACATTGCTCAAGACACTGGACCTCGGAGTTGCTTCCCATTTACAAATGGTAATTTTCGTATTTACAAATGGTAACACCCCAGCTGTAAAACATCCTTAAGTAAATGGATTGTTAGATGGAAATGCAAAGCCCTCTACATGCAATTTTCCTTACTATTTCTTTAGAATGTGAAGGGACTCTGCTGCCGGAAGTCCGAAATTCTTTGATGTCATTTTATTTCACTCTAAACATGTTCACTGCACTTATTGATCCTTATCTTTTACTGTTTTTTTTTTTTAAAAAAAATCTGTATCTACTCCAGTGACTCTGAAATTTTGTCTCTAAAAGCCTACGTATGCTTCAATTAAGACTAAAAGCTTCTAATGTTGGCTAACTTTTCCTAATTTACATAGGGGGGAAAAGGTACAATGTTCCCAATTTTATATTTTTTTGTTTTCTTCCAAAGCTTGCAACAAGTGCTACTGACTGGAGAACAATGGATAAAATTATAGAATTGCCAATAAGCAAATGCTGAGGGAAACACACCGTCTCACTCAAATGCTTAAAATCAATGTGCTGTAGAGAAAATTTTAAATCAACCTAATTTGTACAGCACACCTGAGATGGGTAAGGCCCTGTAGAAGATACAAAAAAAAAAATGTGAAAATATGTTTTTTCTGTCAGAGGTCTACAGATCTTTGCTGAATGTTTGCTGAAATTTGTCAGGAAAATAGGACAGCTGTGTAGAAATGCATCGGTGGGAATCAGCGTACTGGATGAACAGTCTTTCTCCTCCAAGGTGCTCAGGAGAAGGGTGAGCCGTCGTTGAATATGGCAGCAGGGGCAGGAATAGGGAAGGGAAGGAGAGGAGGCAGGGAGAGGACATTCCAGTCAGGGTGGAGAGAAAGAGGAAATAGCTTAAGAAATGAAAAAAAATCATAAAAAATAAAATAAACAATAAACAATGGCTTTGTGGAGAAGCAAAAAGCAGAACTTTTACCTGGAGGAGAGGACTTGGGTAGACAGAGATACAAGTTGAAGCCAGAAAGTAAAGGACCTTGCATGCCGAGCTAGAGTCGGGGTGGTGTCCTTGAGGTCACTGGGAGACAGTAGAGTTGATGGAGCAGGGGAATGACATGATTTAGGAAGATTAATGTCCCTGCATTGTGCAAAGTGCTGGTGTAATTCACAGTCCGCAAATGTGAATTACAGATGAGTAGCCGGTGTGAGTCTACTGAAATAGATCGGGAACAAGCCAGGTTGGTGAAGGAGGGGATAATGAGGAAGAAGACACGTAAGAGATGCTGGCTTGGAGGCTAATTGGATAGGGAAGACAGAGATAGAAAGCAGACACTATATTTTTAGGGCCAAATGACTGGGGTCATTAATCAAAAGCAATACAAATACAAGGAAAGTAAAAATGATGATTGCAGATTTTAGATGAAAATGTCTAGTAATAAAATAATCGCACTGGTTCAGAGCTCGCCACGAGCTGACATTCTAAGGCCTTTGTGCATTTTAAATCATGTCATCGTCGCAGAAGCTCCGCGAGATAGGTATACCACCCCCCTTTTACAAATAGATGAACCGAGGCCAAGGTCATGTAGGGAGTAAACGGCTGAGTCGAGACTTAAACTCAGACCACGGGTTTGCATTCCACTTTCAAGTTTCCAAGACAGGGCTGGTGAAGTATGGCTGAAGCCCAAGAGAATAATCAGGGGTAGAGACAGAAATTTGGGAGAATATGGCAGCCTGGGAAGAGATCAGCAGAGAGCTGAGGGTGGCGCCCAGAGTCAGCGCTTCAGCTGGTCCTTTGTTTCGTCTCAAGGGCAGATCTAAATTCAATAAAAGTGGCCAGCAGTGTCCTGTGATAAGTAACCTACATTCACAAACAGTGACTTTCTTGAGAAATAACGAGGCTGAATCTTTATTTTCCTCCCGTTCCGTGTCGTTGTCTGTTGTCAAGTTCCCAGGGATCTGCTTCACAACGACCAGAGAGCAATCGTCTCGCCAAGAATATTTCCAAACCGATCTGAGCATAATCGGGAGAGAGAAACCACAGTGTCCCCCTGCATGAGGAAGAGGTGCTGGGGAAGCTGCCACGTGCTAAGTGCTCCTGGCTGTGAGTTCTGCGGGAGGCAGAGCCACTCTGCTACAAAACCATCTGAGGGGCGCTCAGCGGAAGCCCCTGGCCACTGCGCACTACGGAGCTGAGCACTGAGCATGGAGAAGCTGCAAACACTGCAGGAGCCTGGTGGACACGGGAGAATGCTGTGCGTACTCTGGCAGGCGCCAAGCAAGCCCACCGGACCAGGGGGCAAAACCCTTTCCTCCTGCCATGTCTCTCCAGCACCTTCTCTGGTGATGAACTTCAGGGTGAGTTGGCTCAGGAAAAATGTGGAAAGGGCTCAGATCTATTTTCATAGAGCAGGCAAAAAGTTTGCATTTGGACCTGAGAAATCAGAAGTCACTCATTTATACAATTTCCTACCCAAGGTGGTCCGTTTCCTCCAATGACACATTCAAAGCTATACCTTTTCATTTGTCGGTGGTGGTGGTCGTTGGCAGCGGGCGGTGGGTTCTTGTTGGGGTTGTTGTCTCAGGGAAAGTCAGATAAAAACCCTGGAGCTTTCTCATTCCCTCCTAAACCTCAAAGGCAAGTGTGATTTGGCTGACATAGGCGCATAACGAAAACCCCAGCTCCGGTGGGGGCAGAGCCCTTGCAACGTGACAGTCTTACATGAAAGGAGTCCCGGGGGCCACCGACATTCATGTCGTCCCTTAAGACTAAGTGGTCAAGTATGAAAACAGCTGATTTTCAACAAGACCCCCAATGACACTGCCACATAGAACCTTGTTTTGTTTGTTAATAAGGAAGAAAAAAACAGACAAGCAGTCACTTTTCTTAGTGGGAGAAGAAGGCAGAATTCAGCAAATATATCCTTAGTAAAACTGAGGCTGGGCGAGTTCAGACTCTTGGTCCCCTGTGATTTTGCTCTGATTTAAGTCAAAGAACGGTAACCTCACACCACACTTATAACTGATGCTTTTCCACTTTGAAAACTATTTAAAATACTAAAACTCATATAAGAGATACGGATATGAAAAAAGGAAAAATAAAAATATTTGGAAAAGTTGTGATAACTCTTTTAAAAACCCAAGAAATCACCTGGGAAACCATGGTAATAATATCAAAACTCTGGAAATTAGATGCACATTATACAAAATTTAATAATTCTCCTACATAAAATGATTAACTATATATATGAAAATGTATGTATATTATATAAACTTCTTTTACTATAGCAAGAAAAAATTGTGAAAGACCACACAAAAATCTGTAAAATGATGGATTCAATGGGATCGAGCTGGTGAGAATAAAACATCTTGCAAAAATTTACTTCCAGAATTCTTTTAAAATTACAGAAATATTTTTAAAATTTAAAATAATATATCTATAAAAGCAGAGGGAGAAAACAGAATAGGAATGGGTAGATCAAAGAACCAGAAAGTGTGATGAATTACTGGAAGATAGAAAGTAGAGTAAACTCATCTGACCAAGAAACTTGAGCAGAAAAACAAAATGTCACCTAGAGAGAAGAGAGGTATACTGGCTACTAGGGCCTAAGCAAGGGCAGGGAAAGGTCAGCCTCATGGGGCTTAGGCTCAAGGACAACCACAAGCCACTGCCGGGGAAAATTAAGGTACACGTTTGGGTCACCCTGAAGAGGCTGATCTACAACAATAATGTTAGGCCTCAGAATGGAAGCTGAGAACAATCTTGAAGAAAGAGAATGATTAGTCATATGTCCACCTACTAAAATCCATTTAAGTGGAAGTCACTAGGTGACATTAGTATGCATTATTTTATCCCTCCTCCTTTTCCTTCTTTCTGCAAGAGAATTTGATATAATGGGTGGCGCTCTGGCAACCTTCTCGTGTTCCTGAGGATGAGAGTCACATCCTGAGGCTGGTGAAGTAGAAAGCTACATGGGGGCTAGGTGCTTACTGACTTTGTGGAGCTACCATACCAGGCCTGGAAAGCCAGCTTCCGGCTTCTTTTACATCAAAAAAATAAATAAATTCTCACCCTCATTAAGCCTCAGCTTTTTAGGTCTCTATAACCTGGAGCTAAATATAGTTTCTAACTCATAAGGTACATAACTACTTAGCTTTGAAATATGCAAAGCAAAATCTGTCAGAGGGGAGAAAAAGACAAATAGATGAGTCAGCGATTCGTGTGGGAGATTTTAAAACATCTGTCTCTAAAATCGACCGACCTTAAACATTACCATTAAAAGGCGTAGGTTGTCAATCTGGATAAAAAAAGCAAGACCCAACTTTATGCGGCGGGAGATCATATTTAAGTCTTTAAAATGCAGACAGAAAATCAGATGGAAAAGATATGCCATGCAAACTCTAAGTATAAAAATCAGCCAAAGTATACAGGAGTATTACAGAGAACATGAGAATCATTTCACAATGATAAGGTGGACGATTCAGCAAGACATAATTCTAAATGTGATATACCTAATAATAGAGCTACGAAACACATGTAGCAAAAATTGACAGAAATAAAAGGGAAAAATAAATAAATCCACAATCATAGTTGAAGATTTTGCCATTCCTCTTTCAGTAAATGATAAAAAGTGAACAGAAAATCAGTAAGTGTATAAAAGACCTGAATAACACTAGCTAACAATGCCACCTGACATTTCTAGAACATTCCACCCAACAACTATAGAATGCACAATCTTTTCAAGTACACATGGAATAGTCATTAAGATAAACTTTAACCCAGACCAAAATCAACTGATGAAACAAGCAAAGATCAAATAATTTTGAGGACTTAATACAACTGACAAGTTAGATCCAATAGATCCACATGGAACACATCTCAACAAACAGTGACAAAAAACATTCTTCTCAAACCACATGAACTAGAACCAAAAATTGACTGTGGCTGTGGTAGGTAGCCTCCAAGATGACCCCCAGTGATCCTCATCTCTCAGAATCTCGCCCGTGGGTGGTCTCCTCCCACTGAGTGTGGGCTGGACTTAGTGATTCCCTTCTAAGGAATACGACAGGTAGATGTGATGGCGTGTGACTCAGAGACGAGGTCACGAAAGGCTGGATGGTGTCACTTTCAGTCTCCCTCTGATCACTTTTTCTGGGAGGAGCCAGCCGTTGTACGGCAAAGCCCACGTAGTAAGGAACTGAGGCCTCCCGCCAACAGCCATGGACGTTGCTCCCCTGGCTCCAGTCAAATCCTCAGACTCCTGGAGCTGAAACCTCATGAGAGATCCTGATCCAAAACCACACAGCTCAGCTGTTTCTAGATTCCTAACCCTCAGAAACTCTGAGATAATAAGTGTTTGTTGCTTTAAACTATTAAATTTGGGAGTAATTCATTATACAATAGATAACTAATACAAAGATTTTTTTTTAACTCTCCTCAAAATGAAGTTTATATAATCTACTTTGCCTGACCACAATGCAATACGATTAGATATTAATGACAAAATAAATAAATAAATAAGAAATCTTTCTTAAAATTTTAAAGCCTTTTAAATAATTCTTGGTTAAAGAGGCAGTCGAATTAAATTACAAACTTTTTACAAATGAATAAAAATGAAAGCGCTACATATTTAAAACCTATGGGATGCAGCCAAACACATTAAGGAAAAATACAATAGTATAACTCTAGGACAACGATGAACAAATAAATAATGAAGCTAAATGAAGAAATCAAGAGAAGATCCATATATTAATAGGAATTTCATATCAGATACAGGTGACTTCAGATTAGTGGGGATGAAACAATTCGATTAATTGTTATTGCAGAAACCAAATACTCATTTGTGAAAATAAATATACCTACCTCTCATTACTCAAACACAAAATCCAAATGGATTATAAAAATAGCAGCAAAAACTACAGACCAATGCTTTTTGTGAGCTTGGCAGAGTAAAGAAACACACAAAACCCAGAAGCTATAAAGGAAAAAATTGACCTATTTGCTCACATAGAAATTTCGAACTTCTTGACAACAAAAGATCCTATTAGCAAGAGTAAAATATTAGGTGAGGACAGAGAGAAAATAACTGCAAATAATTAAAATTTATAATGCATAAATATTAAAATGAATACATAAAGCATTCCTCTAAATCAAGAAAAACTATAGAAAAATAAGCAAAGAACATAAATAGTCAAGTCGCAAAGAAATAGAAATAGCTAACAGATGTTTGAAATAATGTCATACATACTTTAGTAGTAATAGAATAAATAATACACACTAAGATTAAAAGAAAACCATTTCTGCCACCCAAATTTGCAAACTTTTTTTGTGTGTGGGTGTGTGTGAGCAAAAATGGCCAAGGATGAGATAAACATTCTCATACGCCACATTTGGAAGCACAGGTTGGCAAAAACACTATACAATTTCACCCAGTAATTTTACCTCTAAAACTCCATTATACTGAAATATCTTTTAAATCTCTATAATGATTTATATTTAAATGATTTATCAACTTTTACTGAGAATAATGAGAAAATGGACTGAAAATAGTAATATTGTAAAATATTGTAACAACTACTAAAAATTTAAACACATTGGGGGAATATTCATAACATAAAATGAAGTAGGATATCAAATCATATAATAGTTGCCATCATGACAGTACAAGTAATACTGTTAACATTTGTTGAAGAGAATGGACTAGAGATTGTTCTAAGCCCTATCTATGTATTCGTTTAACATATTAACTTATTTAGTATACACAATGTCAATATGAAGCAAACACTACTTTAATGCCAGTAGAGATAATCTGATACGCTGAAGGTCTGGGAGGGTTCTATGCCAAAGGACAACATTCATGGATATGAAGTAACTAAGCTGGAATCTGGAGAGGCTTTTCGTGCTCCGAGGTTGGTTAATGAAGGTTTTCCATTCGAGACTGTAGTACTGCAATCTCCCCCATCGACTCGGGGAAACTCAGTATCCTTGCTGAAGCTGGGAAGCATGGCGGACACTAACAGAAGAAAGATCAGGATTCCACCTGCCTTCCTACACAGTGATGAGGCTTCTTGCCTGGTGACCCGGGAGCAGCTGGTGCAAATTCCACTGCCCAGCTTCAGCTCACCTGGCCCACTGGGTGAGAGGAGGATGGGAGACCCAAAAGCCATCTCAAGACTGAAATGGATGCTTGATCCTCCTGAGTGATCGGCACAGACACAGATAACTGGGTTCTCCTAAAAATTATACCGGCCACTAAGATTTCACAATCAGGTTGATCCCAGGTAAAAACAGTAAAAGGGAAAGAAAAGCTATCAAACCGTCCCATGCCCGTTAAATGTCTCCCTACCACAGCCTCCATCCTTCAGGACCCTCGGCACTCATGGTTCTGCTCTCACCTGCCCAAAATCACTTAAGAAGGAAGCACAGAGTTTTGAAACTTTATCTCTCCAAGAAATACTTGCAGATAAAAAAAGAGAATGGCCCTAAAGCAGACAGTACCTAATGCAAGGGAATTATTAAACAATGGTAGGCCTTCAGGCATGAGTGGGGGGACACTTGAGAGGGAGGCCTTGCCAGCCTCTGCCCCCTCATACCAACCGAGTTGTTGCTGGTACAACTGATCCTGATGATAAACCACTCAAATAGTAATCAGCTGTCTTTTGACCTCATGAAAGGGTAACCTGATTTTTCTGCAAATATAATATATTTGATCACTGAAAACTCTGAGAGCCCTGGCAGAATAATTAAGGAGGATGAGAATAGAAATGTGAAAATACCTCGATGGATGGCAGCAGACCGGCCCTAAAACACAGCTGCAGGAAAGGCGTTGATGTAACTGATGAACACGTCAGACACTAAAACTTTCCAGCAGCACAGGTCAGAGGCTAGTGCTATCTTTGGGCTTCTAAAGGGGCAGCTGAAAGCACATATCAGGGTTTCATGAAAGTACTGTGTGTTCTGTGGCTCCTACTGATTTATGACTCAGCCAGTTTGACGTTATGATGTCTGAAACATAACACAGTTTAACTCAGGTACGGGTCTTGGAGGTGAACGGCCGAAGGACGCCGAGCTTATTAACTACTACGGCCACAAAACAGCTTTAATTTTGAAAGTAAAAATGGCACCTGAAGGCAAAGCCCAAGACCATCTGGCAGGAGAGCGTTGACGAGGCCGGTACAGAGATGGCCTGCAGGAATGACCGAGTGGAGTCGCTGTCTCCGAAGCAGCAGGACCCTGCACGGCGCTGCAGCAAAGACGGAGCCCACGTGCTTTTCTTCCTGGAAGAGGGGACACTGGCTTAACACACGACTCACCTTTCGTCATCTCAACTTGCTGCACTGTGCACCTACTAAGTGCTGAGAACTGAGTATACAGAGATGAACCAAACAGAGGTGGCTCCAACCCTCCTGGACTTAGCCTAGGGCAAACTTGCGCTATAGCAGGCCAGAGAGTAAATAATTCAGGCTGTCCGGGCCACACGAAAACAACTACTCAGGTCTGCCTCAGTAGCCCAAAAGTGCCATATGTAAATGAAGATGATATGTAAATGAGTAGGCATGGCTGTGTTCATAAAACTTCATTTACAACAGCAAGTGGTGGCCGGATTTGACCTGCAGGTGGTAGTTTGCCAACCCCAGGCCTAGAAGGACATGAAAGAAATGTACAGTTAAAAGCTGCGATGTCTGGAGCCCGCTATGTGTCAAGTACCGTTTGACATGCTTTATGTATATTGCCGGATTTAATCCTCATGACAACCCTCCGAGCTAGTATCATACCCATTTTACAGATGAGAAGACTAAGGCAGAGAAATGTTAATAACTCGGCCAAGGTCACGCGAGTAGCAAATAGGACGAGCCAGGGTTTGGACCCTGCAGTTCCAGGGCCTGCAAACGTAAGGACTGCACTGTACCAGCTCTCCTGTACCAAACGGCCTCTCAAAAAGCGCGTACGGTCAAGTGTGATTCAAATGTTAGGAAGAAAAAGGCTAGCACGAAACAGGTGGGCCGATGTTAGATGGGCTAACCAGAGACTAGCTGAGCCGAACGCACGAGAAGGGGGTCATCCGAGAAAATAGCGGTGAGAGGAGAGAGCCTTCTGGGCCGTGTTCGTTTTCTATCGCTCCCATTCAGATCAGCACAAACTCAGCCGCTCAGAACAACACAAATCTATCACTCACCGTTCTACAGGTCAGAATCCAGGGAGGTCTGCTGGTTTCTCCACTCCAGGTCTTACAAAGCCAAAATCCAGGTGTCAGGGGATCAGACTCTTCTCCTCAGCCTCTAAGCTCCTTCATCTTGTCGGCAGAACTTACTGGCTTATAGTCGGAGGGCTGAGTTCCCTTCCCCTTGCTGGTTGTCAGCCAAGAGCCTGTCTGAGCTCCTTAGGCCACCTACACTCCTCATCCCGTTGCCCCCACCCCGTAAACAAGTGATAACCCTTCTCGTACTTTGGAGCTCTCTGACTTGCACTGCATCCCTCCTGCCTCCAGCTGGAGAAAGTTCTCTGCTATTAAGGGCTCGTGAGGTTAAATCGGGCCCACCTGGATAAGAGAGGCTACTCTCTCTAGTTTAAGGTCTGTAGCATTAATGAATGACACCTGCAAAGTCCCTTGTGCTGTGCAACAAAACATACCACAGGTTATGGGACTTGGACATGGATGTCTCTGGAGGCTCCTCTGCCTTCCACACATGCAGAGGGAATAATACCTGCAGGAACTGAATAAGGCCAGTGTGGCTGGAGGAAAGCAAGATGGGACAGTGAAGACAGCACTAAACTGGCCCCCGCTGGACCGGTGGCAAGGAGCTGGATACCGCCGGCCTTGCAGGTCACGAGAAGAAATGGAGATTTTGTTCTAAGCGCTATGGGAAGCCATGGAAGGCTTGTAAACAGGGAAAATACGATCTCATTCATTTTTTTTAACGATGAGCTGCTGAGTAGAGAATGGACGGGGGAAGGGGCATGAGTGTGAGTGAGGAGACCAGTTAGGTGGCTCCCACAGTGGTCTAGACGAAAGAGGGTGGTGGCCCGTGGAAATGGTGGCCGTGGGACCGAAGGCAAGGAGGAAATAGAGCAGATGCAAGTCCTGGCGAGAGAGGTGGTGTTAAGAGTAAGAAGGGAAGACAGCAGGAAAAACAGGTTTGGGGCTGAGGGTCAAGAGTTGAGCCTCCAACACGTGCTGCTACAGTGGCTATCAGGCATCTAAGCAGTTCTCTGAAGTCGGTGATGTGTGATCTCGGGGAGGCAGGCAGATGCCCCAGGGTTCTGCCCACCCCAAAAGGTTTTCCCAGCAGTCACAAAGGTTCGAAATTCTCATCACTGGCCTCGTTTCACTGGGGAAAGGTTTTGGGTCTCCCCGAGGAGACCCAACACACTACAACACACTATAACACACTACGCACACAACACTCACAAGACAGCTCGGTTGATGGGATCTGCAGGCTCTCTCCTGCGGAGGCTGTGAGCTGGGAGGGAGGGAGGGAGGGAAGAGGAAGGCACAGGAGACCACATTTCTGATGCCCAAGGCAGGCCCTGGGAGGTGGCTGATCGGAGAGGTGCGAGGTAGGGCCCTATGTGACAGATCTGTCTCTCCCTCACCTGAAGGTGCGGCGGCATCTCCTGCAGACACTTCCTTCCTCTTAGCCCAGGGCGAACTCGGGAATCAAATGACATGGCTTTGCAGCCCAGCTCACTTAGCCTCTCGGTGCTTCAGATTTCTCCTCTGTAAAATGCACATAGCAAGAGTGAAGTGCCACTTTGGGGACAGCAACGTGAGGAGCTCTGCGGACCCACCATCTGCTGAAACAAGCGTAACTGATGAAAACTATTTAAAGTCTATAAAAATTGTCCTAAAGGCACATAGCAAATGAAGAAACATTTATTCAAGAGAACCTACTAGAACTTAGTAAGAACTGCAGAGTCTGCGGCACTTGAGCCACAGCTCACTCTCTCCCTCCCACCCCCACCCATGCAGTCCGAGCAGCTGTGGCCAGGACGAGGGCGTCCTCCCGCCTCAGCTCCTAAACCAGGGGCCCCGCTCACTGGGAGAGCAGGTTCCCAGCGTCTCTCGCGCCCCGGTTGAAGAGGCTGAATTCCCGGTGAGCTCAGTCAAGAGAAGAGAGCTCCTCCCCTCCACACATGCCCCTCGCCCAGGAGGACACTCTGTCCCAGGCTCATCAGGCCAAGAATAAGCACCCCAGTGCCCTTGCCCCAGCTCACTCAGAGGGCAGAAGAGCCACCCAAGAGAGACCAGCCGAGAAGACCAGAGGTCACTTCCCACCCAGCCTGGAGGAATGTCTGAGATGTTGCCCAGAGGGGAGAAAGAGTCGCCAGAAACGACTTTATTTGAAACAGTGTAGAGAGTCCAAGCTTGAGGGCACTGTGGGAAGCAACAGAGACTTTGGTCAAAAGAAAGTACAAGGAGGCCGGTAGCTCCTCTTAATTCAGAGCAAGAAGCTAAACTGTCCCTTAGCGAGCTCACCAGACAGAACCAGGGAAAGGAACAGCTCCTTGGAGTCAAAACAAACCTCAAAGACTGGCCTCAAAAACTACCCTGCCCTAATTCAACTGGATCAGACATGGAGCAACTGGGGCCCCAGGGCATTGCTGAAAACGGCAGAGCCACCAGCCAGCATTCCGCGGAGCCCAACAGCTGGGTGTGATACCAGACGAAGCCGACTGCTTTACAGAGAGATAGGGACGGACACAGTCAAAGAGAGGCCCGCTAGAGCCACTGTCATGCCAGGGTGACTGTGCACGCGCCCTGCCCTCTTGAACTTTCCCTTTGTGGATAAAGGAGGTCAAGAATTAAAATGAATACTGCAGAGCTTAAGAAGAAATCTAAATCACTACATTTATGGAATTATGCTTAAATTAGGTAATTTTGGCAAAGCGCTTTGCAAACTGTAAAGGATACCAGATATGTTAAGCATCATTACTACTTAACAGGGCAACCGACATTAGGTAGTAATTAAGAGGACAAATTCTAGGGTGAGGCATATGGGTTCAAAGCCCAAAGCCATCACTTCTTGACTTGGAGGGTTACCTAACTTCTCTGAGCCTCAGCTACCTTCTTTGTGAAATATGTATCTCCCAGAGAAAACGCTTATAAAGTTCTTACACATTGCCTGGTACCCAGCCAGTGGCAACCAGTGACGATTGTGGCATAAACATAAAATAGCGCAAATATCCAACCAGGTCACTGCAGAAGCAGAAGTTACTGGGACTCCCAACGCCAAACCTGAACATAGAAAACTGACACTAATTTGTTAACTTGTTGAGAACAAATGAGATCTAACGAAATATGTACCTGCCACTTTAAAAAAGATTCTGTCATTGATCTGTTAGGTTTTCTGGTACATGTCTGCATTCCCGAGAAGGTTTCACTTTATAATTAGAGGGTGCGTCGAAGGGTATTCGCTGGTGATGTACAGTGATGGGCATTGTAGTGCGTTTGATTGACATTCGAAAGACTTTCAACCGTTTCTCAGAGGCACTAAAGGATTACTCTTTCATCCTTCATCTTTCATCTTTAATAGAGATCACGCAAACGTTATTTAGCTGGAGCTGTGTTGCTGCTGGTGGCAACACCGGGTGCCATTTTTGAGTTTCTACCTTAGCGGTTCCTGTCTGACCATTTTGTTCTCGAGATGAAAAGGTGACTCAGTTTCCATAGGAGAAAAGTTTTGATGGTTTCAGCCAATTCTAGAGGAAAGCAACATAACTTAGTTCCATTTATATCCTTTTTAAAGTAAACTGCCCTAGGAGTTTTCTTTGATTGCAGCCTCTAATATCAATTTAATGTCTAAGTGTTGACTTTTGCTAGGTATCTTTTGGATGATACAGACCATAACTCATCTCCAAGGAATCCCATATTTACTGAGATATACCACATACTGTGCACGCATTAATTCTTTAAGCCATAAACTCTCTTTACCTACTAAAAATATCCCCAGTAAAATAATGTTTTATTCTTTTTTGCGTCTCCAAATCCTACAGTACACAGTGAAACTTTTGTGCTGCATAGTGGGGTTGGGTTGGATATGACTTTTGTCGTGAAATACTTTCTTCGGTCCTTGTTAAGTAGTTTTTCCCAAGAAAAGTGTTATAGTTATTAGAATATAGAGTACTTTCATACCCAAATAATTGACATTTTTAAATCATTCAGGTCACTGTCATCGCTCTGGCTCGACCTGACATCAGCCACCTCTCTCCATCCCCACTGCCACGCTCAGGTTCAGATCTCCATCATCTCTCACCTGGACTGGAGCAAGAGCTTCTTTCTAGTCTCCCTGCCTCTAACCTCAGCCCCTCTAAGCTGGAGGAAGCTTTAGGAGAGAGGATGATAAACAGTGGGTGACAAGTATTACTCATTCTCAGTAAATTGAAGAAAAGCAAGGTTCTACAAACAACAAAGGATTGGTAGGCACACGTTCAATATTCCTTCCTCCGCATGTGAATTTTTATAAGTGAAAACACTTGTCAAGAAGCAAATTTTCATTCCGATGAGTTGGGCTTCAGCAAGAAGTTAGATTTCTTCCTAGTCCAAACTGTGAAATGCATTTAAGACTGAAGCAAAGTAACACTCTGTTCACTGAGAAATTTATGTGGAACTGTACCTAATGCCCCAAGGCTACTGATGTCCATAGTCTCACATCTGAGCCCTCATTGGCAATGAACTGTTCAAAAGCAAGTGGCTACAAGCCAGGGCGTCTATAAGGACCTGGAGTGCTAACCTGTTAATACCCACTGACCTTGCTGAGCCAGCCACCTGAAGTAGCACTCAGGAGTAAATCTGATATTGTCCCCAGCCTGGAGTGAGAGAAGTGGCTATTCACTCTTTACCTGCCGTCCTGGGTTCTGACCAGTGGTGTGCTGGACCTAGCTTGTACCAGCTTGAAAGAGGTGACCATAAATAAATGTTCAGGAATTTTCTGAGCTAGTTGTTAAACACAGCCATTATTTAAAAACTAAGTTATATAAACTCGTAATTAAACGAATAGTAGAAAAACAAAGGCAATGATTACTCAAAACTCAGCAAACACTTCCTGATTAGTTTACTCTCCTTTACAATTATCTATGCTCTCGACATTATTACGGCTACGACATCTTCATGGAGATAATGCTCTCTCACATGCTACTGTGCATTGCTTACCAACTCCACCTTCAGTGATATTACGTTGGTGGCTTAAAATGGGAGGCATAACTACACCATAGAAATCAGCAAATGACTCAAACCAGGGCTTCTCATCCCCCTTCCCCAGAGCGGGCTGCGAAACACTCAGGGGCACCCCACTCGTCCTAACCCGCCTCCAGTGAGCATGATTCTGCAGAGTCGTCAAGCAGGAGATGTAGCTCCTGGGGACAGCGATGGGCCCGAGATAGGTCAAAGGACCCAAACAGGGCTGATCGGAGTTATCTGGGGAGGATGCTGGCAGAGGAAGGGTCTTCCTCCCTCTGAGACTGCAGCCTGGAGGTATGTGTAAGCCTCCAGTTGCTGGGGATTTCCATGGGGAGAGGGCTTGTCAGAAAGAGAAAGCCACACGAAAGGAAATCGGTAGGGGGTGGGGGGGGGGTAGAAAAGGGGGGAGGTGAACTTGTGATGTCATTCAAGCCCATCGATCCAGCTGTACTTGAAATTAGAACCCTTTCCTGGAGTCCTCAGATGTAGGAGTAAAAGAATTCCTTTGGGTCTTGACAAATTTTAAGTCCTTCGTAACTGGAAAAGTTCTGACCTACATACCTTTCGGGATTTAAGCAGACCGTTGGGCTCTAATTTAGGCTTTGTTCTTCTCAAGTAAAAATTGTCAACCACCTGCCAGGAGGGAAGGAACCGGAAGGAACAGAGAGGACAGCGGAGCTGGCCTCCTGCCAATCAAGGGGGCCCTGACGACACATCTCGTAATGTGACAGCTCCAAAGGTGCCTAAAATAATATAAAATGCAAAAAATCAAATACACACTCAAATAAGACCTCTGCATCCAGACCCCACTCCCAATTTCAGTTACGTAGGTCTGGGATAGGACAGCTGAATTGTATTTCTGTCGAGTTCCCAGGTAATGTTAACGCAGATGGTCCAGGGACCGTACTTTGAGAACCATTATGTGAACGTTAGAAATATAAACACAGAGGTGGAAGATACCAGCTGGGGAGGAGGGGCTAGTCCCCAGATTCCATCCTCCCTCTTAGGAGAATGGCCTCAGGACAGAGGGTGCCCCCAGGGGCCAGATTTGTGCCACTGACTCTGGCACTTGTTCAGAGCTGATCAAAGTTGGGCCAATTCAATGGTTTTTCCTAAGAACTTGAAACTTAGAAGGGAGAGAGACAGAGACTGGAAGTCACCACAGCCGAGTCTCAAGGGCAGAAGCCTAGAAAATGGATCCGGAACTCTGTTCCTGAGGCTTCATCGTGTGTTAAGAACAGAAGCTCTGCAGTCAGCCTTCTGGGTTCCAACCTCTGCACCCCAGGCAGCTCATTGGAAAAACTGGGGTGACAATAATAACACCGACTTGATGGGGTGGCTGTGGAAATTAAGTCAGCGGAAGGTTTTAGCCCAGGGCCTGGCATGTCTTGAGGGCTCGGCTAATACTAGCTACCGTGACCCCCGTTGTTGTCACCGTCCCATCGTGTTGCTGACCTGGCTCCTGCCCCTCCCTCCATGGAGCGCTTTCACAGCAGCCTTCCAATATATTCCCTTCCCTTAAGTTATCCCAAGTGCATTCTTATGGCTCGCAATCAAGGAACTTAAGTAAAAGACAATTACAGAGAAGAGCTTCGGGCCCGACCACGCTGCTAGAGCATCACGGGACACTGGAAAGCACTCCATCCTAGCTAATACAGCCTGCTCTTCATCCACCAGCATTTACTGAGTGGCTCTTAGATGACAGGCACTGACCAGACCCTGTAGGAAAAACACAGTCCTTGCCCTGAACCAATTTCCAGCCTCAGAAGAAATCAAGGTTTGCATACGATTAGCTGAGATGTAAGGCAGGAAGCAGGGTGGGCCATTGGAAGGTGGCTAATGAAGATGCACTATCTCTGCTCCACTCAGAGCAGCTGGGTAGGGAGTGTGGAAAACCAGTGTCAAACTCAGGCAGCAGAGGCATCCCACCCCAGAGGCTAAGGAGCCAGGGTACTGAGACAAGGAAGCCCACAGGTAAGTCTTGCTAATTCCCCAGCACCTTCTGCCTGTTCTGTGAATGACAAAGCAGGATCAGGGCACAAGCAACCCAGGTACTGGCAGTTAGAAGTCAGGCCTTGCGCACTGAAGTGGCAAGCCCCAGGGGACATAGGCAGGGCGCCAACAGCATCTCGCCAAACATAGTGCTTAGAAAAATGGCAGACCATGCAGGAGCAACAGCTAAAATACCTAGTTATCTCTGGGGTGGAATTCTGAGGGAGGGACTGCTACTTTTTCTATAAGCCTCATTTGTGCAACTGGACTTACAAAAAATATGTACATTGATTTCATTTTTTTTTTTCAATTTATAAAGAAAAACAAAGGAGCCCACTGCCCATCCTGGCCTCCCTCATCGGGTGGCCCAGTGACACACAGTGCTGGCAGTCTCCAAGTGCATGATGGGGGGGCGGGGGTGGGCAAGGAATGAAAATCTGTGACTAATCGTTCGGTATTTAACATACACCAGGCGGGGAAAAAAAGCAACTGGCACATAAAATCTATGACTTCTCAGTTATTATCGCTTGGGACGAGGCTAGTTTTTAAAAGTGAATAATAGTATGGTTAGTACAGGAATACAGAAACAAGGCAGAGGTGGTGTTCAAACAACTGGAGCCTAGAAAATCATTGCCGTGACTCATAACTCTGTCAGGGCTATGATTTTCAAGTATGGCAAGTCAAATGGAAACTTAAAAGAAATAGGCAGTTTAATCTCAAACACAGTCGAAGGTGGGTGGGCATTTGATGGAGGGCAGAGGGGATGTCTGCCTCTCCCGTTGGCTTTGACACCCCTTCTCCACTCGGGACACATGTATCCCCCCAACACTCCAAACAACTATACCTGTAAGATAGGTGGGCAAGGGCACAGCATGGGAGGAGGTGGCCCTTCAAGGGATGGGAGCCATGGCCAAGGAACACCCTTCTGGGATCTGGTTGCCTCCCTCAAGCCCTGCGAGAGAGGAATGTCCTAGAGTGAAGGAGCATGGACTTGGGGACCAGACAAAGCTGGGTTCGGGTGGACAGCAGACCCTGCCAAAGGCTTGGGCAGGTCACTGAGCCTCAGTTTCCTCCTTAACAAAAATGAAGTTCACTAGATATGATGTGATGAGAATGGTACTTTACCTCTGTGGTCTTCCTCCCAAAAATCCTTAGCCCCAGTCTAATCATGACGAAAACATCAGACGATTAATGTCTCCAATTAAGGGACATTCTATAATTATATGACCAGTACTCCTCAAAACTGTCAAGGTCATCAAAAACAAGGAAAGTCTGAGAAACCGTCACAGCTAAGAGACATGACAGTTAAATATAATGTGGTATCCTGGATGGGGCCTGAAACAGAGAGAGAACACTGAGTAAACCAAAGAAACCTGAATAAAGTATTGACTTGGGTTAATGACAATGTATTATTGATTCATTCACTGGGACAAGTGTACCATGCTATTGTAAGACGTTAACAATAGGAGAAACTCGGTCTGGAGTGTATAGGAATTCTCCGTACTATCTTTGCAATGTTTCTCTAAATCTAGAACTGCTGTAAAATTTAAAGTTTATCTTAAAAATGGAAGCTCACCTCCCCCTTCACGGAGCTGCTAGAAGGCTCAAAGGGACGTTGTATGGGACATAAGTGGTAAACAGAGGCTCTCAATAAATGTTAGTTCTTTAGGAAGCCAGTAAGATAACGAAAAGTTTGGAGAACAAACCCTGGTTGAATGGGTGCTCAGTCTTCCCACTTCGCCCTTCCTCTCCTCGTGCTTAGTGATTCCACGTTCTTTTTCGCTACATTCATTATTTGATCAGTCTTAGGTACCAGCACCCGTTTTTAAGTTGGTTTCCATAAGTCTCCCACGACACTAAAGAATACTGATGAAAAAAATAAAAGTAAACAAATGTTAGGTTCCTTTTACCTGTGGAAAGCAAAATCCAATTGTGGGGTGTAACTACACAGATCCCCCACACCCCAGTGTCTCCCAAATTGTCTCTCACAGTCCTACTCAGTAACACTAAGGCAACCTGCAGACACAGGACAGAGAGCCCCACGAACACCCAAGGCCAGTGAGAGGCCAGGCCGAGGCCACGCACACGTCGCTCACAAGCAAGGGTGAGCCGCATGTCGTGGGGAGCCTGACTAGAGGCGAGTCAGCACCCGAGAATGGCTGCTGGGTTGTGACACCTCCACCCCAGGCCTGTGCTGGGCCTGCTGGGACAAGTCGGCTGATGAGAAGTGAAATCTTTGTCTTCACACAGATCCGCCACCAGGCAGGGGAAGGAGAGAAAACCTATCAAAATATTCAGGCTATGTGAATATTTCTGAGGACAGAAAGATGGGCCCGGGCCCTCTGGCTCGAAGCATTGGATTCGAGGCTATCAGGTTCTCTGTTGAGTGCTCAGGCTGGATCTCAGGAGACGGGGAGATTACACAAATGGATTTCTTAGGATGGCCTCAGAAAGTCATATTGTCGGTATAGGTTCATTGCTTACTTTCTATAAAGGCTTTTTCCCAAGGACACTTGAATCAGTCTTATCCCTTCTAAAAAGTGAAATCTGCTTTTTCCTTCATTGGCAGAGGTCTCCAGGAGCCCCCAAATGCCAAGTACAGGCCCCAAACCATGCCTGCCCACATGCTGGAAAGGACAGGGTTGCTTTGCTTGGGCTCTGGGTCAGTTGGACATGGGCTGAATTCCAGCTCTGGCACTAGGGCACCGGGGACAGGGAGAGGGGTGGCAACAGGGACAATGCGGGAGGCGGGCAGCTCTGGGAGGTGCTCAGGAGGGCAGCCCCCTCGGAGGACTCCGTGCTACAGTTAGAGAGCAGCAGCCTGCCAGCTCCCGGGGTCCCGGAGCTCTGAGCACAGCACAGGGCTCTAGGCCTTTGCTTCAAACCATGTTACTGTATCCTCAGCACCTGCCACGAGGCCAACAGGCCAACACAATAACAAGACACTGCCGGCACCAGCCCGTGGTGCCGCTCAGAACAGCCTGGCACTTCAGGGACCATCTCCAGCAAGGACATCATCAGCAGGGACAGAGCCAGACCACAGACCAGCACCTCTGCAGCATCCCCCGCTCACCAGCCCATAATTAAAGGGACAGAGACAATAAACCACAGAAGGAAAGGCTGATACAGTTAAGTACTCTAAAACTTTAAAGGTCTTTATAAAAAGACATATAATAAATAAAATTAGAAAGCAAGCCACAGCTAAAGATGTTTGCAACTTATTTCATTGGCAAAGGATCAATACCTATCACCTGTCAAATGTGGGGATGAAGGATTCTTTATCCTTAAAAATCAATAAGAGAAAAAGGCAAGTCTGAATTGGCGAAAAATATAAGAAATGATACTCAGCCTCATTAATAACGGGGGGCGGGGCACATGGCATTCAAGAGGTATAGGGTGGTTAAGGACATGGGCTGGCTGAACCCCAGAAATAATAATAATAGCAGACTGAGCAGGGGACAGGCCTCTTGCAGGATTATGAATAACCCCGGGGAGTGGGGGAAGGGAGGGCCTGCCCTGCTCCCCTCCAGACACCCCTCTAGGAATAAGAGGTAGTTCAGTTTATTTCTTTTAAAAAAAAGTAAACAATCTGAAGCGACCATGGTAAATTATATTTGAGAAAGTTGCGTGGTGGGCCACAAGCATGTTATTTTTGGAATTTTTCTGCACGCTTCAAATATTTCACAATTTTTATAAAGCTCATCAACAATGGCAAAATGAATGAAACTATGACACTAAAAACAAGGATGAAGTCAGAAGAGGGGCCCAAGATGCAGAAGCAATTCCCTCGGGATGCAAACCTGGAGGTGGGTGGAGCTGGACACCCCTCTCTGCTCTGACAGCCACACGCCTTGCTTCAGTCCCTGGGTTACTCGTGACCTTGTGAAGCGGCCTTCCTCCTGCCTAGCCTGGGGTTGTTTCTGGGACTCACTCAGCCCATGTTCCACCGGACGGACTCTGATAACAGGCCATCAAGACTAAAGTTTTAATCTTGGGCACTAAGAAAGTATGTAACTCAAAGGAGTCAAGACTGATATTAATAAGAATATTCACCACTTATTATAAATGCGGCTGCTGTGCAAAGGCACGACCTAAGTTCTTATCATCTATTACAGACGGTCTTTCAGTAACAAAACTTTCATTTACATTTCCTGAGGTTTGGGTTTATCTTCATTTCTGATTGTTTTTTTTTTTCGTAAGTTCACTGTGAAAGAATATCAGTTCCAGTTGGGTCAAAGGTAATTCTATTACTAATTTCCAAAATGTCAAAGATTCGTGCTTTTGTGGTCCACAAAATATCTGATCACAGCAACTTGTGTTTCTGTGTGATAGCAATTAAGTTCAAGGAGCAAGAACCTATCATTTTAGCCTTGAAGTGACTCAAATGGGTGAAAATATTTATTTTGCCTTTGCTCTTTCTATGGACTCACATAATGAATTAAATGCAGAGCTCTCTTTCTTGATTATTGCTTTGAAAGAAATTGTCATGCCTCATTACTCATTTTCAAAAAGAGATGATAGCATACTTTGTTATAGGATTTTTATGTCTTGCTAATGTCTAGAAAACTCAGCAAATTAATTCTCTCGACCCAAGGTGAAATTGATTGAGCGAATTGGATATCTATAAAAGCCCATCAATTGTGACCTGAAAACCTTATAAAAGAGGGCACACAAGGACCTAATGGGAAATATATAAATCTAACATATCGGGCATATGAAATTACACTCAGAGGTTTACCGAAGATTGATCTAAGAGCCGTGGTATTCAATAGGTAATTTTTTAATACTAAGTAGTATAAATTACCTATAGGAGGTGGAAGACGTGAAAAATAGCTTAAAATGAACTCTGAAATTTATAAGGAATGCCCAGATTAAAGAAGCTAAATTATTTGTAGGCATTTAAAAGCCAGGCATACGTAAAGTTGCAGGTGTAAGTTTTGAAGAATCTCTAATAAAAGATGACATCGATGGTCACAGGACAATCAGTTCTAAACCTCGAGAAACTGTAGTAACACGTTAGTCTCGACATCAAGAGACATTGGTTCCTGCATCTCCTCGGTGTAAAGAATTGAGACTCCCTTGATTTTTGTTTGCCCAGCACCCTCTTCTGACCCCTCCATGGGGTTTAAGTAAGCAAACCCACACTCAGTTACATACGATGCTGGGTGTCTCACGCTTGGCCCTCCAAACCCAGTCTCCACCATGGGAGGCCCACCAGTCTGGCCTATGTTAACAGCTCCGTGGCTTCCAGCTGACCTGACCCCATGACCTGCCCTCATGACCAATAGAACAAAGGGAGGAGGAAAGTGAGGTTCAGAGGTTATTTCCCAGAGCCAAAGGCCACAGCTCCTGTCGGAGGTGCTCCCAGGTTCCCCTCCCTGTCCCTCAGGCCTAAGGAGGGGGACAGCAACCTGGAGTGCTGTATTGTTCCCTATTGGTTCCCCCAAATACTACCTTAACCCTTTGCAAATAACACATTTATTGCATTCTTATCGAGTTTCCCATGTTGAATGTGCCATCGATTTCCTGCAGGGACCTTGGCTAATGTCCTTGATCCTCCACTGCTATCTCCACCAGTGGGCCAGGCCCTGGCCATTCTAGACTGAGGTCATCTCAACAACTGGTGCTCCCAGTAATGAGAGCCTTTCTCTTATCGCTGTAAGCAAGTGAGAGACAGGTTTGCGTCCGCATTTAGAAAGAAAACTGGCAAGAGAGTAAAGGAAGATTAGGAAGAAGCAACATGAAGACAGAGAGGCTATATTTTTCCATGCCTACTACGTGCCAAGCACCGTGCTAGGTCCTGGGAATGCCAATGTGATCAGAAACAGCAGTCTGCAGCCTAGAGAACTCACTGGATCTGCTGTATTATTATCACCTTGAACTGGACTGGACTTCACTTAGCACATTAACACCATTTGCCAAGTGCTCTCAGATCTAAATGTCCAATGCAGAAGTTTCTGGTTTATTTTCCTAAAGTAATATTTAAATAGACCAGAGTAATCCAGTTCTGGAGGTTCAATTCATCTGGCTATTTCAATCATCATAGGCATAGTGCAATGTCCAATTTAATTTTCCTAACAACCAGAGGAGGAAGTTTGTTATTACCCCAGTTTTCCAGAAGAAGAAACTAAGGCTTAAGATCACAAAACTAAAAAGTGGTAGGATTGTGAGTCAAGCCCAGCTAATTCTGACTCCTTATACTCTTCCTCTTAACCTCTACCCTATACCATAATCTTTTTCTTTTTTTTTTTTGGATAATTAATCTAATCATCTAATCAAAGCTAATATTCTAATCCAATCCCTAAAAATCTCCAACAAAAGTTAACTATGCCAAAGAACGGTACATAGGAAAATGGTGAAACCCTCATATCATTTATACCCCGGAAAACTATCGAAATTAACATTCATGCCTATTTTCAACGTTAACACATCGTCGAACCAAGCTGTTATTCACATCGTTCCAGCGATATTGCCACATACATCTCGACAAAAGGGTTCTTAGAGAGGAGTCCTAGCACGGTCTGGGGAGACTCTAATCGGTTTTCAATTGTACCCGGAATATCACGGAGACAGCTGGAGGCTCTCCAGTTCAGTCGCGCATTAGCACTTAGTGTTCAGCCCGTACTTCATTATCGTTAGTTATGACTGAGCTGCAACAGGCTTTTTAATGAAGTGCACAAAATGTTCCCTTTACTATTTGCATTTACCATCAAACCATGCTATTGTGAAGCACAGCACATTCGGGTTTCAGTAAGATGTATACATTTAGCCTTGATTAAAGCAGGTTTTTCTGCACCTGCTCCTCATCAGACAGGACAGGTACTTACTGCCTTAGCTCCAGAAATGGAGGGATGATGCTTGCTTTGTTAAAACTCGCACTTCGCTTGGAGCATCTCACTTTGTTCGGATGTCCAGCGATGATGAGTTAAGACATAAGTCCTGGGGATAGAGAAGGAAATAGATCCAATTAGGAAGGAGAGAAAGATGTTTGACACTTGCTTTGCAAATAGTGGAAGTACTTTGAAAAGACACTGACACGGAAGAGGTGTCATGACCTCACACAAGTATTCACTGTTCCATTGCCTGCACTGGAACCATAAAAACAGGGAACCAGGAAATACTATAAAAATTGATTGATGGGGCTAAATTGGTAGAACCGCAAATGGATAATAGGGGGCAGGAAGGAGATAGTTACAATTTCCCACAGGCTACAGAACCATGACAAGGTATCCAGAGAACAAGCGTCAGTTACCAGTATCCAGGAGACCTGATTCTTTTATGGGTCCAAAAATCATCTCTTACGCTCCAGGACTGCCTGACCTAGATCTGCAGGCAAATGAACCTGCTGAAGTGAGGGGTTTGGGAGACTTAGAATGTGACCTTAAACTGAGATTACTTCACAATTGCTGCCTCCTCCCTGTGTTACTGTCACCCGGGGGCCCTTAAACTCTTACCCCTCTCTCTCAGCACCACATTAGATTATTCACATGGGCTGTCTACAGTGACCTAATTAACTGGATAACTATTCAATACTTCTCTCTATGCCTGATGCACACCTAGAACCAATTTTTAACCTGAGATGAAGAAGGTTTTTATTCTGATTCTCCTGAAATAACTAGCAAGGGTTAATTAATTACCACATAGTGGAAATTCAGCACTATCAGAGGCTGACCCTGGGTGATAAAAGTAAAGACAACTTTCTTTAAATAGATAAATGAAATCAAAACACTACTTTAGACCACTCAAAAGAAGTTGTGATGGTTAATTTTATGTGTCAACTTGACCGGCAGTGGGGCGCCCAGATTAAACATTATTTCTGGGCGGGTCTGTGAGGGTATTTCCAGATGAGATTAGCATTCGAATTCAAAGGCAAGTGAAAGTAACTTGCCTTCCCCAGTGTGGGTGGGCACCCACTCCATGGGGGGCTAGAATAGAACAAAAGGCAGGAGGAGGAGTTTGCCCCCTTTTTTCCTGCTTCACTGTTGAACTGGGATAACTCATCTTCTACTGCCCTCGGGCTGGGGTTTATACCACAGGCCCTCCTGAGACTCTGGCTTGCAGATGACAGAGCATGGGACTCCTCAGCCTCCATAATCTCATGAGCCAATTCTTCATAATAAATAAATATATACATAATAAATATATACACGTAGTTGGTTCTGTTTCTCTTGAGCACCTTGATTAATACAGAAGCCAAATTTTTGCCTGAGTCTTCACATTTTTCACTCAACTTATGGCCAAAGCTATGTGTCTAGATTATCACGTTCTAGGATTTTTATGGGAATGTTTATATTTTTAAGAATGATAAACAGTTACAGTCACTGGAATGTAAATGAGAATAAAAATAAAATAGGTCTTGCTTATTACAGTATTCAGAATTTTCCGTAAGGCCACTCTGTTGTGGCTGCCAGGGTCACAGTCCCTTGTCAACCCCAGATCAGACACCAGGCCTAAAAGCCTTTGTGCAACATACACAGAGATGTATTGTCAGCGGCCAGGGAAACTGAAGAAATGACGAAAATTACTAACTTTGTAGATGCAAATATTAGGAAACTTAGATAAAAATTTATACTTAGTGTGGGAGGAGAGAACATTGAATTAAACGACTGCATTTAGCTTTATTATAGAAAGTAGGAAAGATATGATCAATATACAGTGAAATCAATAGATAATTCCAATACACATTAAGCTCCAGATTGCACTGAAATTGTTTTTCAAATAAGATTTCCATTGTTAGAGTATCTGCTAAGAGAGGCATTAGGGGAATCTGTTAAAAAATACTATGTAATTGCAAGGTGACAATAACTCTCTGAACTAATGTAAAGCCACAGATGTAATTTGAAGTTTTACACAGTGAAGAAATCTTAAACCCCATGAAGGAAAATTACTGCTTGTTTCCCGTGTACTTTTTCAAAATGTGTTTGCTTGTCTCAAACCACCCCCCAACCTTCAGCCCCAACATCTGACTCCTTGGCCATATGTTCCTAGTACCCCGGCAACCTTGATACACACCGGGACAATAGGACCAGAGCCAGCAAAAGTCATAATCATCATTAATTTCCCAGCGCAGGAAGTTCTACCAGAAGAATGACATTCCAACGGTCCTTCCCTGAAGTGGAGAAAATAAGGATGGAGAGAACTCCTTCTAAAATTCAGCTCTAAGATCCAAAACATAAACCTCTCCAAGCTTAGCTATAAACCTCTTTTCCGGTAACTATGAAAACCGTACCATCTCCAAGCATCTCAGGAGACTTGGAGACCTCAGAAAATGAGAGCCCTTCAGAGGTCAAGTACAGCATAAATCTCCTTAAGCTTGCAGCACTCCTTCCGAAATTTAAGTCATTATAAATAATCCACAGGAGATCTGCCCACGTGCTCGACTGACATTTGTTCAGGATTTGAATGTCTTTGCCACTGTAATTCAAGGAGGTTCTCAGTGCAGTGGTACTACGTGTGTGAATCAGAAACAGGAAAATCAAGGCTGGCAGCGCTGGAAGGCCGAATGGAAAAAAAATGAGCACACCTTTAGAGAAGGTTGGTCGACCTGTTCCTGGTGACATTTAGAGTCCACTTAGAAAGGATCCCTCCAACTTCTGAATGAAGTCTTGCCGTAAGTAGCTTGGAGAAGACTCCTGGTGACTTCTTACACTTCAAGAAAACATCACTGACCTTCTCATCATATATAACTGCTACTTCTCTAGAACGTCTGGCTTATGCGAGCACCCAAAAGTTCTCCTTTCTATATTACGGCTACGCTTAAATCACTGCTGACCATGTTCTGTCTTCCTACTATATTTTTTAAAGTACACATTAGCTGTCCAATGAGGAGATACTATCAGATCTGTTCTATGTGCTAAGAGAGGCACTATACTTTCGGATTATTTTAAGCATGATGATGTGCTTTCAAACTTGGTTGATATAAATATCATATTTTTGACTGATGCAGCTCTAAGTTTAAGTCTGTCACTTGCCTGGCCTGACAGTTTAATTGTCAGCTCTTCTTCCCAACGTAACTGATGAGAGCTTCTCACTTTAGGGTTCTGTAATTGTTCAGGATATACCTCAGTAATTTTAAGCACCTGCCTTACCGCCTGGTGTAGAAAAACTCAAAAACCACTCCAGAGCTCTAAACAGTCCTGCGTTCACTATGCTGCCTGCTTCGCTGTGAGGCTAAACAGTGTCTCTCCACTCCATTTGACTTGAATCAGTGACACATCTCAAGATTTACCTCTCCGGGTACTCCTATCTCGCGCTTCACACGCACAGCCTACTTAACGGCAAGCCGAGCTACTCACTTAAAGGTTTAAGCGACTTGTTTACCTTCACCCTTTGGGGGGATGAGTCAGTGTTTTGCTTAAGAGTCAATCTCATCCAGAGAAACTGATTTTTCCTCCCCTTGAATGTGGAGTAGATGTTTCTCTTGGGTCCTGATTGAATTCAGACAACAATCAGTGGAATACCAACCAAGTTTGGAGCAGAGTGCTTAAGAGACAGATGGACAGCGTCCAAAAGAAAGGAATGAGAATAAATTAAAAGATACAAAAAGACTGATAAAAGGAAAAATGTACTGAGACAAAATGGTTGAGAAGAAATTTCTCATGCTACGTGGTTCACTAATGGAAAAATGTCAACCGCTTATAAACTTACATTTACATAAATCACTTTGTGTCTCTTCAGAAGTCTGTTCCAGATCCATAACACCATTGTCAACAATCTTACAGATGTGTCGAATTTCCCCGGGTTTATGGGAATGTACCAAATGTGTTCGAGGTTTTAGGGCAATGTGATTGCTATTCTCAAGAAGTTCAAAATTTAGGAGTTATGGCAAAATATGACCAAGTTAAAATAAGGTTTTAACATCAAACTGTGAATGGTGAGTGAGGACCCTATAGACAACGGAGGAAAGATGACACCCTTCCCATTCCAAAACCAGTTGCCGAAATATGCACATTAACTGGTCAGTGAGCGTGGAGTGTCAACTCTATGCAAAGGACAGTAGACAGCCGCTTTGAGTCGTTATTTTCATTTGTAAAAATTACTCAAACATTCCTCATCTTGATGCTGCCCTTTTAAAATAGGAACTAACACAGCGCCTGGCGTATAGGTAGTGCTCAATAAATATTTTTGAATAAATAAGATAGTGCATGAGTGATACACATCTTATTGGGAGGTGATGATAGGTGATGATGATAGGTAGATAGATAAGGACTATAGCTGATTATAGAGTTGCCACAACATAAATTTTAGAATCAGATTATTCTTAATAATAAAATTTCACAGTTAAATACTTTGCTCAGAAGTTTCTACAACGTTTGCTCTTATTCCTATCCTTTTATTCCTCAAATCCACCTGCAACAACTAATTAGACCGAAACCATTTTAAACTCAGTGTGTGGACTCCCAGTTGGATATGACGAAAAAAGTCATTTTGTATATTAACCTCAGCTTAAAACCTACGAAAAATATATTTTAATAAAAGAACAAAGACTACAGCCATGCCACCCTGAACAAGCCCGATCCCATCTGATCTCGGAAGCTAAGCAAGGTCGGGCCTCGTTAGTACTTGGATGAGAGACCACCTGGGAAGACCAGGTGCTGTAGGCGTAAAAAAATAAGGAATTGTAAGCTGACAAGGTCCTTGCAATCTGTGAGGTCAACCAAGGGTTGCCTTGCCTGAAAAAATAATAAAGAAGAAGAAGAAGAAAACTTTCTTGTCAATGACACAAGGCATTAACCATAACCCCAAAACACAACATTTGAAGAATAGCCACCAAATACTATAAAGTATAGGCCAAAATGAAGTGGGACTCTGAGAGTTAATGCATAACACTGCAAATAACCTTCAAATATTAGAGTAAATGAACACTTTTCAATTTTTCTTACAGTTGAAGACATTCATCACCATCATACTGCACAACAAGAAAGGGTAAAAGATGTTCTCCAGACTGAAGAGAAATGAATGTCGATATATAGAAAGAAATGAAGCATACCAGCGAAAGTAAATACATGCATAAGTATAAAAGACCACGTCTTTTTTTCTCTAGATCTCCTTAGAAGTCTTAAAAACATGGTTTAGAGCAAAAATAATAACACTGTAAGTTGCAGGTTATAATTATAAAAAAAGTAGACTACCTGACAACTATCCCACAGAGGAAAAGATGTGGGTAAATGGAACTAAACTGTATGAAAGTTCTTACGTTTGTTCGGTGAAAAGGGTGAAGTAGGAAGTGGAAAGTGTCAGATATAAAATGTGAAGACTGAAGTATGAAGCAGAACAATAACAATTCCAAGACTTTGATAAGTTAAAGACCCATATTGTTGGCCCCAGGAGCTACCACTAAAGAAGCAATAATATAAAATGTAGCCAAGGAGTCAATACAGAAAATAAAATAGAATACTAAAAAGTATTTTATTAATCCCCTTTTTTAAGGCAAGAATGGAGTAACCGAGGACCAAAAACCAGAAGTCACAAATAGTAAACAAATAACAATATTATCAATTATTCTGAATGTAAAGATAAAGACACAAATTGACAGGATAAGGATGGGAAATAATATATCATGCAAATAGTAATCATAAGAGATCTGTGGTACCGATATAATTATCAAATAATTTAAATGCTAAGAAATGAAATATTACAGGACATAAAGAAAAATATTTCATAATGATAAAAGAAACATTTCATGAAGAAGACCTGTAATTCCAAATATGTATGCACAAGGTAAAAGAGCTTCAAAAACTGACAGAACTAAAGAGAGAAAAGACAAACCTACATTTATGGTTGGAGACTCTGATATCAATGTCTCTGTAATTGATAGAACAAGTAAACAAAAATTTATTAAGGAGGGAGAAGACCTGAACAATATTATAAACCAGTTTGACTTAATATTTACAGAATGATAAAACCAAACATCAAAATACACATCTTTACAAGTGCATGCAGAATGTAAGCACCAAGACTATATGCTAAGCATTAAAATGAGTTCAGTAAATTTCAAAAGATTGAGATCTTAAAGAGTCCACCCATAATGAAATTAAATTTAAAATTAATGAATTAATAAAATTGATAAAAAATATATCTAGAAAAAGCATTGAAACTTAAATAACATAGTCCTATGTAATCTATGGATTGAAGAAGGCACAAGAGAAATAGAAAATATTTCAACTGAATAATAATGACAACACAAAGGATTGAAATTTGTGGAATGCATCTAAAGCTGGCTCAGAGGGAAAACTATTGTTTTAAGTGCCTATTCTAGAAAAAAGAAGATTTAAAAACTTCAATCAGATTTGAAGTTTCATCTTAAGAAGCTAGAAAAACATTAAACATCAACTAAGACAAAGATAAAAGCAGAAATCAGTGAAATAGAAAATAGTCTAAAAAATAGAGAAACTTAACAGTCTAAGTTTGTTTCTTAGGAAAAAAATCAACAAAGCTGATAAAGCCCTGGCAAGGCTAATACATTTTTTTAAAAAGCACAAATTATCAATATCAGGAATGACAATAGAGCCTACAGATAGTAAAAGAATAACAAAGAATTATTATGAATACTTCATGTCAATAAACTTCAACAACTTAGATGAAATAAATTCCTGAAGTGACACAAATTACCAAAACTTATTCAAGAAAAAAAAAAAATCAGAATAGCTCAATCTCTTTGAAAGAAATTGAACCTGTGATTAAAACCTTCTCCCTAAGAAAACCCCATTCCCAGGTGATTTTGCTGGGAGAGGCAATCTGCCATGGGCCCTGAGCACCTCTGAATTTCCTAACTAAGTATGCCATGTTGCAATGCCTAAACAACCCTAGCACTGGGCAGTTGCTGTGGCCGGTTACACAAGCAGTTAAATAGGTCAAAGCAACCACAGAGTAACTGCCATGAATCTATCTACTCACCCCACGGGGAGTGTACTGGCTTGTTTGCTGCTTGCCAATAAAAAAGAGTACTGAGCCTTTGGCTCCGGGTTTCTAACTACAGCATAGAAACCATTGCATGCATAGCCATCTAACTGGCTTCAATAAATCACGTCACCCTGTGGAACTTGAGGCAGAGAATGCTCCGACTGTTTGCTGTGCTATAAATAATAAACTGCCTTGCTCTGATCCATCAAGACTCGTCGACTTTCAACACCTGTGGAGTTTCAGAGGTTTATTCCATTCTTCACTAGCGTTTCTACCCAGACATGAGCAAACTTTAAGAAATAATGTCAATTTTATACAAATTCTCTCAGAAAACAGAGGTGGAAAAAATGTTTCCCAACTCATTTTATTAAGCCAGCATAAACCTAATACCAAAACCTGACACATGCATTATAAGAAAAAGAATGACAGAGAAATATTTCTCATGAATATATTGCTCAAAAAAAAGTTTTAAAAATTCAGGAATAAATAAAAGTGACAATATATAATGACAAAGTGAAGTTCATCCAGGAATGCAATATTGATTCAATTTTTAAAAATCAATCAAAGTAATTCACCATATTATATAATAAAGCAGAAAATCATCAGATCATTTTAATACATACAGAAAAGAAATTGGACAAAACTGAACAACCATTCATGATAAAAAAAAAAACTGCTCTCACCAGTTCTTTTCACTTTTGTACTGAAAGTCAAAAATATGGCCATGCGATAAGACAAGAAAAATAAATAAAAGACAAAGAATTGGAAAGGGAGACATAGACAACATAATTATCTACATAGAAAAATGCTAAGGAATTTACTGTAAATATCATCAGAATTAATTAATATAACAAGGTTCCAGAATACAAGATTGATATATAAAAATAATTTCTATTTTTATACATAAGCAAAAAATAATTGAAAAATGAAATTTTTATAAATACCATTTGTATACCAGATCAAATACATAAGATACTTAAGAATAAATTTAATCAAAAGTGTACAGAACCATACACTGAAACTTCAAAAGCATTCCTGAGAGAAATTTTAAAAGTCCTAAGTAAATGGGGAAATATACCATGTTCATAGACTTAAATTCTCAATGCTGTTAAGATGTCAATTCTCTCAGACTGATCTACAGAGATGACAAAAATTCAAATAGAAATCTCAGCATGCATTTTTGTACCAATTACGAGCTGCTTCAAAATTTATATAGCGATACCAAAAATAGCCAAAACAACTCTGAATAAAAGGATGAAGTTGGAAGACTTGTGCAGCCTGATTTCAAAACTTACTGTAAAGCTACAATAGTTAAGGTGAAGTGGTGTTACCACGAGACATATGTGTAGAAATGGGACAGAATAATTCATTTCAAATAGATCATAGACCTCAAAGTAAAAGCTAAACCATAAAGCTTCTAGATGAAAATACAGGAGAAAATCTACACAACCTTGATGGAGCCAACCAATTCTTAGGATGCGAAAGTATTAACTATAATGATAAATCAAATTCCATCAAAATCGAATTCCATCAGAATTAAGGTATATGCTCTTCAAATGACATTGCTAAGAAAATGAAAAAGCAAGCCATGCCAGAAGAAAATATTTGCAAAAAATGACACCATATCATCTTTCAATTCTAAATGCAAATATTATTAATAACATATATTTTATATAATTTACAATTTATATATGCAATATACTTACTATATAATATGGCTATGTAGTATTTGCTTTATAATATCTATTATATAGGATTTAGTTATATATTTTACATTATTTGTTATATATTGTTCATAATTATACAAATAAAATATACTTATATAATACATAAAATACATTTTGTTCTTATAAAACACAAAATTATTATTCTGTCCACATTTCTGTTTGAAATTAATTGTGTCCAATAATTAAGATAACTGAATGTAAAAATGCAGATTCATATGCCCATATGCATAACCACAAGCCTCTAAAAAGGCATAATTGTTTTACATCACTTTAGGTGTTAAGAAGTATGTTACCTTGTCAGTAATTAATGCTGTTGCAGAATTTAAATTCTTAGCATCATTAAAATATGCTTAAATTATTATTCACATTTAGCTCACGATTTGGAAAGAGCTTTATGGTAAATTATTGCTGTTGCATAAAAACTACACACAAAGCACAACTACTGAACAAAACATCACTGTTTAACAACATCATTTTACATGCTAGGCCCCAGCTCGACAGAGCAAATTGCATTATAACAATAAAATAATAATGCTTGCCATTCTAGAATTGCCAAATACTTATGACTTTGAGTACATTTTACATATCTCAAATAACAATCATTATCCTCATTTTTCACATGTTAACCTTCATTCCATGTTAGGTGCTTAAAATGCACACTCTCTTCTTCTAACTGCTGTACTATCTTTGGCAACATCAAGTCCAAGAGCCAAGAAATATGTTTCGGGGACCGTATAAGATATTAGGAAATTTCCTTCTCGAAAATACTACTTTTCTCTAAACATCTAACTTGAGAATTTCATTTTTCAATAGCTTACATAGCCTTCTATTAGCAACTATCAAATTCCTGCAGCCCCACCACTGGGCAGAATACTCCCAGCACTGACATACACAGAGGCGGGGAGGAGGGGCCATCGGGCCAGTGGGCCTGCATTTACTAAGTGACTCTGAACAAACTTCTTACCTCTCTAGGCCTCTGTCTCCTGGTCTGAAAACTGGAGATAACATCTACCTTGCAGGACTCTGTCAGGGGATACATAGAGCAAGAAGCCCCTCCAATAAATGTTAGTTCTATTTCTCTGGCTCTCGGTCTTCAAAGGTCTTACAGAGATTATTGTGACAACTGGCAAATCATTTGGGAGAAAAAAAAATTCAAGGCAAATCCCTACCTTTCATCAACACACGTTCACCTAGATTAATAATTTAAAGGTCTGAAATGAAACCATTAGAAGTAATTAGGAAAAAAATCGAGATTACAGGTTTAGCATTCTAGAAATAGAAAACCCTTTCTCAAGCTGCACAGGAAAAGCAAAACTAAAGAACACACTGATACAGTTGACCTTGTAAAATATTAATATTTCTACATGCAAAAATGAAAATCCTCAAAGTTAAAACATAAAAAGCAAAAGGGGAAAACTACTTGCACTGTATGTGACAAAGAGCTAATATCTTTAGCATATTAAAAAACTCTTCAAATATAATAATAAAAATACAAACACCTTTTAGAAAAAAAGTGAGCAAATGACAGGAAAGGTAATCCTTGCGACATTTAACAAATGTTTGAGCTACTTCTGTGTGTCAAGCCCTCTTCTAGGAACAGGAAACAGAGAATAAGCAAGAGATGAAAATCTCAACCTGATGAGTTGATCTAATAAAGAATAAATCAAGTGTGAAGAAAACAAAAACAAAATCCTTAACAATTAAGGGAACGCAAATTAAAACAACAACGAGTTCCCACTTCTCTTGGCAAAGATTTAAAAGATAGAGTATGGGGCAGTTGAGCACTATGTTTTAAAAGCTCAAAATACTGCACACCTGTTTCCCAGAAACTCTTTTAAGAATTTGTCCTAAAGAAGTCTGTAAGGATACAGTTTCGAGGATATACATTGCAGTCTTCTTTTTAATCATGAAAAACTAAAACCAATCCAAACATCCACCAATAAGATGTTGATTAAATATATTACAGATCATCTAGATAATGAAATACTATGCAGGTAATAAAAAAATCAAAGCATTAGCAAAGTAGGTCCACATCGCTGTTAAACAGACAGAGCAGGTTGCAAAGGTGTGTATGGCATCATGCTTAAGTTTAAGTATATGTCTGTAGATTTAAGTATCTTTAAGCATAAAAAAGAGTCCTGGATGACTGTACATCAAAAGATTATATTAATGGTAGATTTCCTTGGGTGGGGATTCTAGGGATGTTTCTTTAAATATACCTTCCTACAGGTTCTAAAATAAACATTAACAATAAACATTAGTATTTTTATCATCAGAAAAATGCTAAAGCTATTTGCACTGGAATTTCTTTTTAAGCTGGAATAGAAGATGAACAATGGCCAGTGGCAAACACATTTCCGGCAGAATTATACTCAGAGCAGTAACGAGTCCCCTAGTATTTAATATGAAGCACCAGTACCCAGAAGTTCTACGTCTCCTTCTTCAGGCAGGCAAGAGAGGTCTTTATCATAACCAATTCACGGAAAATGTCAGCCTCGGTGACCAAGAAAACCAGACTTTGGAGACGACAGGAGAGTCTGTGCTCTAAACAACATTTTCGACTGGAAGAAAAAAGTTCCCACGAGGCCCAGCCCGTCAAGTTAAGTGGATGTACGGTACCTGTGAAAATAACTCTCCGCTCCCAGCCATCACGTGGTCCATTCGCTAGATGGACCAGAAAGACCCAAGCGATTGTAACTCAAATTGCTCTTTATCTGTGGCACTCAATTTTTAATATATAAAATCCAGTTCTAAAGCCCATTTATGAAAATCTGTTACAACTAAATGATAAATCTCACTGTGATCCATGGAGTGTCTGTGGTCTTAGCCTCTTAACCAGGACCAGGAAGCAAGGAAATTAATTATTTTTATTTCAAACCCATTCCACTTTCTGTCACCGGCAGTAACATTTATACCACACCAGGAGTTTTGGGGTTATCAGTGTTTCTTCCTCTCTCTTTCCATTTCAATTTTTTATCAAAATCAAGCCCTTTTATCTCCAAAAATATGCATATCATTTTCATAACTAACGCCTTTCCAAAAATAACTCTCTGACCCACCTCGTTAACGGTGTCAATTCACAGGTCAAATAGATACCATTAGCGAGTGAACTATCTTTTTGAAAAGCGTATACATTCAAAGGGTTTAATTCAAAGATGGTTTTTTATTTTCCCAGAAGGTGCTGCTTTGCTCGGCAACACATCTGACAGGCTGCTGGAAAGGAGAGTCATTAAACAGCAGTAACTTAAATTTTAGAAGGTGGGAGGAATGTGACAGGGAAGCTTTGAGTCCACTCCCATCTGTTTAAAGATATTCAGTCTTCTCACTGCATCCCATGGTGTGCGTGGCTACTGAGAGAGGTACTCCCACCTGCCCATGACACCTACACTAGAATTAGAAGGGGTCAGTTTCCTGTCTTCCCACGTGAAACGCGAGAGTAGATTCTGTCGGATGGACCAGCGTAAACTAAGCTGACACCTGAATGGGCCTGACGTTCTCCTCGCCGGCTCTCTCCTCAAGCTGCACGAACTCTGAGACATCGAGGAGAAGCAGATTGCAGTTGGAAGATCCGGCTCCTGGTCCATGCTGTGACATGTGTTCTTTGGGGCTCAGCTTCCCCATCTGTAAAACTGGGGGATCAAAACCAGCAGAGAATTTTTCTGCCTATGCATTGTGGGAAATCCAAAGCTATGCCTAATATTTCCGCAAGTTTCCAGAGCGACAAAAAGTAAGGGTTACATTCTTGTGGTGGCTCAGAGCTTCTGCACCAGATCTACCCAGATGGGGGTTTCTAAAAGCATCCCAGGCATTCTGCCAATCCGTGAAGATTGGAACCACTGCAGGAGAGAGTCATGGTGGCCTCTCCCCATCTGGCAGCGTGAACTTGACTTACTTTTGATTTATTAAAATTACCTCTCAAAAGTGACTAGAAAAAAAAAATGTCGCCTTGACTCAGATTAAAGACAATCCTCCTGAGAGAAGATGAGAGAACAAGAAAAAGACCATCCGGCCAGCATCAAATGCAGACACAAAGCTGGTCTACACCTGTGTCTCAGAGCAGAGGCTTCGGGAATTGGTGTCCCCAAGTGGTCTGCAGAACAAGACCTATTGAAATGCCTCAATGGCTGTCAGCTGTCACAACCAGTCCCCTAGTTTCAACCCTCCTAGTGGTTCTTCCTTGGCCCACAGTGGCTCCAGTTTGCACCTAGCCATCCGAATTATTTCCCAGAGAGGGCTCTTCTGCCCACTCCCATGTCCTGGTCTCAGTCAAATCTTGCCCTACAGAGACCCCCGGATTAAAACCTTGAAAAACTACTCTTGTATCTAACTTATCACAAGGTCTGAAAACACTGAATTCATCTGGAGACACTGTCCACTTCTGTGCTTTTCTGAGAAAACTCAGCAAAGGAATTTCTTCTTGGAAGGAAATTGGCCAGCCAGCGTCCCACAAGGAAACAGACAGCACCATCAACAAAGAATGATTCCAGGAAGGGTTATTTACAAAGGTGTGACTTACAAAGTGTGGCTAAGGCAACCGAAAGGGGTGGTGTGACAGCTGCTGACGTGTTACTAACCCCACACCCAAAGGACAAAGGAGAGGGAGCCATAACTGGAATGGATATATATTTTATATATGCTCATATATTATATATTATGACATATTATATGCCTTATATAATTATATAATATACAATTTAACATATACTGTATTATAATTATTATATGTAAGTATAATATAAATATTTTATTATATAATTTATAACAATGATATAATTTATTACAGTATAATATATATTCCAATATGCATTCCATTTATGAGATGAGATAGAAAGATAGAGAAATAGAGATAGAGATAGAGATAGAGATAGAGATAGAGATAGATACAGATATAGATATTTCTTGCTCAAAAACACACTCCCTTAGTGGGTAGTAACATTGAAACCGCGGTGTTGCTGGTATGACCCCATTACCAACACCCAGTGCAACAAATACCACAGTTTAGTCATTTCAGGTACAATAACATGTGGATTAACCCAGAGATTCAAATCTCAAACATAAATATTTTGGATGTAAGGATCAAAAGCTCGTATTCTATGTTAATCGTACTGATTGATCAGTTTACTGGCTTCTGTTTATTAGTTAAATATCAATATAACATAGTACAAAAACATAGACTTACTTGAAAACTGTGAGCAACATGACTTACTAATATTCACATCTAAAGAATCTTGATGTAATCTTAAAAGCAAAGCAACAGTAAGTATCAGCTTATATATTATTAAAGTATATTTAAGAGTTTGCCCAAACTAGCTGCATGTAAAGTCATCTGTGTGTCCCCCTTACTCCTTACCTAAAGACCTTTGAGTTTTCATGACAATGCTATTGAATCCATGACTTTAAAAGACAGCAATTTAAAAGGCACAAATATCTTACTCTTCCGTGCCATTTTCTACTTACATTTATATTACCTAGAAAAGTGCTAAAAATCTCATTTCCAGATTGAACCCTCTCATGACCTTCAGATCCAAATATTTAACCGCCTGCTAGATCTTTCCACCCGACCATCCCTCAGGTGTGTCTGGCTCGCAATGTCTGAAACCAAATTCTGACTCCAACCCTCTCCTTCCCCCTCATCCCCATCCTGCTCCCATGTCCCCATCGGAAACACAGCAGCATCAGCTTGGCCACCACACGACACGTCACCCCCACACATCCAAATGGTAGCTAAATCACTCAATTTTACACCTGTGGTGTTTCTCACATCCTGCCCTTCTCTGGCAACTGGCAGAGGCAGAATCTGAACCCAGGTGGTCCACACTCTCATCCACTGACACTGCCTCCTGCATTGGAACCCAGAGCAAAGGACCGGCAGCCCTCACACCAAACCTCGCAGAGGGTCTGAGGTTGGAGAAGGAGAGGGATAGTGAAGTCGAGAGTTTCAGTTTGAACTCTCAATACCGTTGTGTGATTTTTACAATAATCATTCATTCATTTGTGGGTCGCATAATTTTAAAATATTAAAATTTCTTAACATTTATTTTATTCCATTCCACTAGAAAAAAAAAGTTGATCGGCCCCTCCGTGTACATCTTCACTCTGCTGATGCACTGCAGTGGGATGTGGCCCCCCACATGGCCCCGAGTTACACGCACAGTCTCCTCAAAAGCAGGAGCACATCTCGCTCACCTGGACACACCCAGGTACCACTCAGAGCCCAGGCGTCTGGTGGGGACCCTTTGAACACATATGCAATGTAAATGCGGTCCTATCAAAAAGAGGTGGTTTGCATAGACATTGGCTCATCAAGCCAAAAGTATGTCCATGGGCATTTATTCCTTCCTAGAACAGTCATATGATTAGACGTACAAGCAGCCTACTGGGAATTTCAAAGCAGATGCAGCTCTGCCAAGGAGAGAGTAAAGAAAAAGAATGTCAAAGTCAGTGCTTTTTTTGAAAGAAATTACTAGATATTTTTCCCAGAAAGAAAAACCTAAGTATCTTAAAAAAGAAAGCCATTAGGAGAATGAAAAATCACCCTCTTTTTTAATTTTTTTAAGTGTAGTTGGTATACAATCTTATATTGGTTATCTTAGTTTCAAGTGAATGATATAGTGATTCAACATTTTTATACTTTACCATGTGATCACCCCACTAATAATAGTAATCAATAACACCCTCTTTTATGTTCACAAGTAACCACATTTGAATAATGGCTTCTATGTTCAGGCCACCTGTCCAGAGCACAGTTTCTGGTTACCTAGTCCACAACCTGGGTGTCACTCCTTGGGACACCTGTGTAGGTCTGGACTCCAGGTACAGCAATGCAACCTGGTCCTTGAACAAGCCAAAATTCCAAGTCACTATTTAATTTCAAAGCCCAGATTCTAGGTTTCCAAGTCACACTCCACACCCAGGTCACCAAGAGCTGTGGCTTCAGCGGCCCGTCTCCATGAAGGCTGAGAGGTGCCTGAACAGAGAGTCGGTTCCAAAACAGAGAGTCGGTTGAGGGACCCAAGCACTGACCAGCGACATGACCAGGACAACTAAGAAACTAGCCTCTCCTGTGGTTCTATTTTAAATTCCTTCGGCCTTATTTAAACGTCTCCTCTGTCCATTTACAAAAAAAGTTATAGGACAATTTATAATTAAATGTACATATTACATAAGTACGATCGAAAATCATACAACCACATGGAAATGGGGGAAATATTGTCCAAGAAGCTTAATATAAAAGGATTACTGCCTCGAGTATGAAATTTAGCTTTGAGGAGTGAGAGAGGGCTCTGATGATGGCATGCTTCCTAACATGCCACTTAGATCCATCTAATGCTGATGCTGGGGGTCGGGAGGAATATGGCAAAACTCTTTTGATGGAAGATCTGCTCTCAGGAGATGGGAGGGTCCTTCTGCCTCATGGTGAATGACTTGCAGCCCCACATCAGCCTCTGCAGGACCCCGAAGCCCCAGCTGGTGGGGGCAGCCATTGGCAGAAAGGTTCCCATTAGAAATCCTTGCAAAGGTCCAGGCTGAGTTTTTGTTCCACTAACCACACACGTTTCACCATCTAGCTGGTCTCTCTCCACGGATGGTGGGCAACGATGCTCAGCTAGAACAGGATTTCTCAATAGCCCTTTCCTTCAACATCTTTTGGTTTTGGTGGTTATGGGTCAACAGCAGGTCCAGGGCTGCTTTGAGACATGCACAGAGGGGCTGTGATGGCAGGTGGCTGACTTTCAGGCTGTCTCGTACCTCCCGACCTCTGAAACTCTTCAAGAATTTTTTCATTGATTCACTTATAAACATTTATTAAGCCATTACCCAGAGCCTGGCACGATGCTATCAAACTTACTTTATTTACTCCTATCCAACCTCGTTCCACAAAGGATTTGAAACAGGCTTAAATACAATATAATACCAAATACAATATGTGGTAAAACAGAAAAATATAAAGTAAAAAAACAGAGCCATCCAGGCCAGACTAGGCAATCAAAAAACGGGTATGCTGAAGCCAGGAGCCCTGCAGGGGAACGAACTTGGCTGTGAGCTCCAGCAAAGAAAACAAGGAAGCGTGATGCATTCTCATCTGCAGGACGCAAGAGTGAGCATGCAAACATATCCTACTTAGTCCACTTGGTTCGTGCACCCATAAACATGTGTCTATATACATATGTGTATGTGCATATTTATATACAGAGCCCGCCTGAATTTAAAAACACAGTATCATCACAAAAAAACACTGTCCCACAAAGATCCCCTCCTGTCAGAACAATGATTCTCAACCCTGACTATGCATCCGACTCCCCTGGAAGCTTTCAAAGCCAAGCCCAGGTCCTGCCCCCAGAGACTGACTCAGCTAGTCTGGCGTGAGGTGTGAGTAATTTTTAAGGGCATCCCAGGTGATTCTAAAATGTAGCCTGGGTTGAGAACCACTGATTTAAGATGATCTCTATTGAATCCTAAATTAGAACCCTGCTCCTTCCACTCTCCTTTCCACACCAGGCTGGGGTTGGTTCATTATGTCTCTGCCAATCGACTGCAAGACCCCCGAGGACAAGGACCCCGCCTGCTGTACTCACTGTCACACCCCAGCCCTCCTGAGAGCAGCACGCATTGCAGAAGCTGTATAATATGTGTCAGATTAACTAATTTTGACTTCTAAACTCTTCTTCTCCATAAGAGAAACTGTTATATTTCAATGGTGTTTCTAAAATATAACACAGGCAGCCTACTATAAATTTCAAAGCAGACACAGCTCTGCCAAGGAGAGAGTAGAGAAAAGGAATGTTAAAAGCAATGACTACATATTTTTTTTTAAAGCAATGACTAGATATTTTTCCCAGAAAGAGAAACTTAAGTATCTTTAAAAAGTGAAACCATTAGGAGACGGAAAAATCAAACCAGAGACTGGGAAAAAATATTGCAAATATCTGATAAGGAGCCAGTATCTAAAATATACAAAAATCTCTTAAAATTCAACAATAAGAAAACAAAATAAACAATTAAAAATGGGCAAAAAATATGGACACATCACTAAAGAAGATACCCAGAAGGCAAATAAGCATATGAAAAGAGGCTCTACGTCATATGTCATCAGGAAATTAGAAATTAAGACAACCATAAGACACCACCACGAACCCATTAGATCAGCCAGTTGCTGGTGAGAATATGGAGCAACAGGAATGCACATTCATTGCTGGTGGGAATGTAAAATGTTACCACAGTTAGGAAGACGCTTTGACAGCTTCTCACAAAGCTAAATGTACTCTAACCACATAATCAGGCAATCTTGCTCCTCGGTATTTACCCAAATGAGCTGAAAACGTATGTCCATGCACCGAAATAAAACAAAACAAACAAACAAATAAAAATATGCACTTGAATATTTGCAGCAGCCTAATTCATAATTGCCAGTAATCGGAAGCAATAAAAATGCCCTTCAATAGGGTAATAAACTGTGATACATCCATACGATGGAATATCATTCAATGATAAAAAGAGATGAGCTGTCAAGCCACAAAAAGACATGGAAGAACCTTAAAATGCAGGTCGCTAAGTCAAGGAAGCCAGTCTGAAAGGCTACATCTTGTATCATTCCAACTATATGACATTCGGGACAAAGCAAAACTGTAGAGAGAGTAAAAAGATCAGTGGTTGACATGGGTTCAAGAGGAGGAGGAGGGATGACTAAGTGGAGCACGGGGGATTTTTAGGGAAGTGAAACCATCCAGTCTAACACTGTAGTAGTAGACATGTGTCATTTTACATTTGTCAAAACCCGGAGGACTACAAAACAAAGAATGAGCCCTCATGTAAACTATGGAATTTGGTTAATAATAATATGTCAATATTAGTCCACCAATGGTAACAAATGTGCCACAATAATACAAGACATTAATAATAGGAAGAACCAGGGCAGAGTAGGGGTGGCAGTGATTCTCTGTATTTCAGCTCATTTTTTCAGTAAATCTAACATTTCTCTTAAAAATAAAGTCTATTTTTTAAAAGAAGTGGGACCGAGCAGTTCTATTTTCAAAAGCCCTCATGCGTGAAGCCAAACTCTCCCCAGCACACCACGTACACCCCCAACTAGACCACGATGCTGGAGAAAATTATTAGCAGATCAGGTAGAAGGGGCTTATATTCGTGTGTCCTTCTCGTCAACAATTAAGCCCCCATGGGAGGGATCTCCCTGGAGCCACCGGGGACTGAATTCCACGGGTTTGCAGGATGAAGCCTGATGCAGTTACCAGCGTTGGGGCTCGAAGCGCCAGGGAGACAGACAGAGGCTGGATGTTTGGAAGATCTGTGGTTCCAGAAGCAATGAGTTCGATCCCTTTACTGCTCAACATGTTTTTATTTTTCTAATCTACACAAGCCTTCCTCCTTTTTGACTTATAGTATGACTATTCACTTTCCTGCTACCCAGAGGAAGAACTTTCTGGACCCCTCGAAATAGCAGCATGTTGGTTAGGAATAAGGGACTTGGAGACCAAGAAACTTGAGTCTTAAACGTGAGTTCAGTAACTCTGTCACTTCCTAACTATGTGACCATGTAGAATGGACTTAACTACCTCGTTTCTAAAATGAAATAATTATGGGACCTCCATCAAATGAGGGAAATGAGATAATGCATGTAAGGGACTGGGCACAGCAACAGCTCAGAAGCAGTAGCATAATAAATGGCAGCTATTATATTTATTATTCCAAATCCTATACTTATTCCACAATGCCATGAGGACTCTCTGCAGCTGACAGATGGTAATGATTAATGCAAGAACACGACGATATTATGCTCTCCGATGTTATCACTCCTATCTCACAGCCAATGAATCCCATATGATGTTAACCCCTCCGCCCATCACTTCTAAGGTACCCCAAACTGTATTTCTCTAATTCTACACTTTCGAACTCCCACGTGGCATATCTACACCAAATGCCTCTTTCCACTTATACCTAGTAGTAGCCAACTGAATCCATTTGAGTAAAAGCAATGAATTTGCATCATGTAGTAAGTGTGCCAATAAAAATGACTCATCAAATGCTGTGAGAAGGGCTTGGGCAAAATCACAGAGCACGTAAATTCGTTCTCTACTTTTCCTGTGATTCAGGGGCCACCCCACTCTCGCCAGAGCCATATCAAGCAACCTGGGTGATGTGTTAGTTGATAAGTGTTTAGGATGCTTGGCTGCCTGGGGATATCTGCTCATAAATAGAGAACTCTTAAGAACCAAGAGAGCCTTTGAATTTAAAGGAATAAATCTAGACCCACTAGCTATTGCTTGGGAGGAATTTGGGTCAGGACAACCTTTCTGATACATCCTACTAACATGATCATATGTCTAAGGTCAATCTGTAAAATTTTACCAAAATGCCTTAAAAGCCAGGCCAACATGCTATGTTCGCAGAAAATTCATTCCAGAATCATAACATTGAAAATCTTCCCAAGATGTCATCTAATTAGTTCTTAGCTTTCGACCAAAATTTCCTCTAAGCTCTCTGGCCATGTGGCTGGTGAGCTGATTCCAGAAGGTCTGTGGATAGCCGATTAAGCCTACAGGTGCTTCAGATGTATCTGGGGACCACAAAAGCAATTAGAATAGCAAAGGAAGTGTGTTTCACTTCATTATTGCTGGTGCTCATCCAGAAAGAGAGTCGCCACATAAAATATTAATGAAAAGTAGTTCCAGACTGGGAAAATGCAAATAACATTTCAGCTGTTAATTTTTGTCGCCAACCCAGCAAAGCGGAGTGAAATACCAAATCCTTCTCTGCCAGTCACATCAAAGAGATTCAATTGCCAGGCTAACCAATCGAAACTTAGAGCTATGTTTTATTGTCCCCTGCTCACCCATTAATAATAACAGGAGGACAATAATTCAAAATAATTACAGAAGTGAAAGGTAGTAATTAGCAGTACAAATTAGCTATTAAATGATTCAGAAATTTCAAAGTGAGAAGATGACCTTTTCACTTCTTATCTGGAAGTGACAAATTGAGTTCTGATTGGAAAAGAAAATAAAGCACTCTAACACATTATGGATTTTCTTCACCTCCCAATGGGAACTGAGCCGAGTTAATTAAAAATATAGTAGAAAGCATGAATTTCAGGATGTTCCTTGGTGGCTTTCTCACTCGCCTACCTGGCAGGGTCATCTTCCTCTCAGCCCATCCTTGGCATCTTCTCTCACAGTTATGAGCAGGAAATGTGGGAATTCCTACTGCATAATACTATATTTCATTAACTGATGATCTAATAAACGTGTGCTATGACATCTCCCACTCTTATGAAAAATTATTGGCTGAATACCCTCATGCTGAGTGTTCATTAATTCCTCTAACGAGTAATTTCACTTCACAATAAACAAGGCATTATGGTTCTACTCTTGGATGTTTGCCCTCGGAGAACATTGCCAGGTTATTCCTGCCAGCTCACCTGCAAACCCGCATCTCTCCTGCTTTGCTGGGGAGCATCTGTCATCACGCCCAGGGCAGGGCTAAGTGAAATACAGCCAAGTAAACTCTGAATTTACGGAAGGATTAAGCCCAGAGACCACAATTACCAGCTCACAAAAATAGTGTCCTTTCTATTTTTAAGCTTAGAGAAGCGGATTGGACAAAATGCAGGTTTTTAAATTAAATAAAGTTGATATGGAAATGGTTTGGTTTCAAATCATAGACTTTAAAGCTCAGAGAATTTTTCAGGCTTTCAGTTTTTTGAGAAATTTTTTCATTTTCGAATTATATTAACTGCTGTCCAGGGCTTTGAGCATTGACTTACGTTGCTGTAATTATAACTAAATATTATTACTGAATGGCAAAAATGTGGCACAGATGTTGCTTTATTTCTCTCACCTGCCGGTGGCAGGTGTTCTGAACCCAACACAGCTCAATTTTCCAACCGAGCGCTTTCAGAATCCATTTAACATGGCTCTCCATGCAACTACCACCGACCCATCAGAAATCGCATCCTAAGACTCAATCTGTTTGTCTACAGGAACAAACTCTTATTGTTCCCAAAAGACACTTTTTGAGCTCTTCAGAGATGAAGATTACCACTCAGATATATAATTTCCTCATCGATAAAGGAGAGGTAAATATCTACCCACAAGAGTTGTTGCAAAGACTATATGGAATCACGTATTCCGTAGCTACGGTGAGGTTCGCCAGGACATCTCACCTTCTAATCTGCGTTCTGCAAGCAATTCTTTCAGCCCACCAGATTCGACAACCATTGCTTTGCAAAATTAAGACCTGCGCCCTATCGTGCAGGCTCGAGGTGATCCTTGAATGGTTAAACTTGTAGGTGTTTTAGCCGCATGTACCAAGCGCGGGTCGATGTCGAAGCCCCTCTACAGAGGGGCCTTTACAGAACGTGGGAAAACCTCCACTGGTCTCACCCAAAGAATCGAGGCCATCATGCGCCCCCTGGCGGCCCTTTAAGGTGAATGCAGACTCCATATGAAGGCCCCGGAGGCCCCAGGGTCATTGCAGAGAGTACAGAGGAGACAGGAGAAAATCAAAGGCAGAGATGACAACCTAGGGGTGGAGGCAGAATATCATCATAAGTAGCAAATCACACGTCCGGCTCCCATTTGTCCCCAGACGATCTTGTTTCGTCTCTTCCTTACAACTCTCGGTTTACTCTGGGGCCAAAGAGCAGACAGATGTTGTGGATGTTCCACCCCACATCTCCTCGACCCACCTGAGCTCACCTGCAGCTGCAGGAGACGGTTTCCAGCACAGACAGGTCACCCCTCACGCACCCCTCGTAACCTGGCCCCGCGGGAGCTGGCTCCATTGTGAGCAGGTACAACCCAGAAGAATGAGGAACTTACCCCGCCACCACCTGTCCCCTGGACAACCCTCAACCAAAGGGAGGGAGGGTCGAAGACAAACGCCCCAGCCTCCCCGTCTTCTGGGCATGATCTCTGCAGAGGGTCCCCATGGGGTTGAGCCCCAGGTGTCCACAGAGGTACCTGCTCACCTACACACACGATGGGCCCTTCTCACCTTCCTAGTTGCCCACTTGTGCGTCCTGATATTTAACTCCCACGTAAACCACCGGCACCCAAATGCTCGTCTCAGGATCTGCTTTGGAGGGAACACAAATTAGGGCAGGTTTTTATTTCCACTGAAGAGATAAATAAGTGAAGGTAGGAAAAAGCAGAGTCTTGCTCAAGGCGAGTTTGTTTTTTTTGTATTTCCTGCAAAGACCGGGAACCAGCCCATTCCTCCTGCAACTCAGAGTGCTGGAGGGAGCTCCATGCAGCCTCAGCCTTGGGGCAGGGAGGGCGTCCCTGGTCCTTTGATCCAGGTGCAGACGGGCCACGGGTGCGTGCGACAGAGAGGCCAGGCTGGGCACGCCCCAACGCCCATGGCATCCATGTCCTCAGGGACTTAATCTACGCCCAGAAAGCAATGGCACCAACTGACATGTGTTGTTCACGGGTCCGGCTAGACAGCAGAAAGTCCTGATGAAGAGAAGCGGCCAGAATCCGAGGAGCCCCCTTCCGAGCAGTGGCACCGGAAACAGCCCCATCGGGCCTGGCACCTTCCCTGCACTCCAGCCCAATCTGAGTGCCACCGCTCCAGACCTTCTCACACAGGAATTCCCGGTCCTCTTAAGCACATCCAAGAAAACAGGTCAGGAAAACCTCCAAAAGGGTAGGAAAATACAACCATGTTCAGGAGTTCATAGGGGCCCTATTTTAGTCCAAGTAGAAATTCCCTCCCCAGCTCAGGGCAGAGACTGGTGTTTCCTGTACCTTGTTCCCTGTATCGTTATTTTTTGGCTGGCAGACTGGTATAAAATGAGATTTCTCATAAAAACAGGAATTTCCAGTTTCTCTTGAAAGGTTAAACGATCTGGCTACTGCGGGAGAGCACGCGGGGGGTGTCGGGGGAATCTCACATCCACGTCAGTTCCTCGGCTGGCATTTGGCCCGTGTCACACCCACCTTCCTCAGAGGGTGGGGGAGCTGGCGTAGCTACATGCCAGGAGGGGAGGAGGGAAAACCCTGAACTGTGCAATGGTCCATCATATATAAATTGTTCCTCCCTGTCTGGGCATTTTAAAGACGAAGAGAGTAGCGTTTTCATCCTTGTAACCTCTCACAGTCCCTGCCTGTGTGGCTAAACAAACATGCATTTGGTGGCCAACAAAACAATCCGGGAACATGCACCTTCTCAGGACACCCAGGTTCGGGTAAACAAACAACAGAGAAGACTTTGTTCTGACCTGTCTTCTGTTGCTCCAAGAGCCACCTCCGTGGGAACAGGAGGAACCACTGACGTCCGGAGAGGTTCCAAGTAGGACGAGACTCTGCCTCGTGGGGGACGCATGTCTTTCTTAAATCAAAGCAAAATCAAGAAACTTTGTCACAGATACTCTGCAAAAACACGCAGGGGATGATGCGCTTGGTTTTCTGTTGGGCGTCAGGGAAAACAGGTCAGGAAAACTTCCAGAAAGGTAGAAAAATGCTCCCATTTGGCGACAAGGAAGAGCGGAGACAAATGGATTAGGAATATAAAGTGTCGCTTCTAAAACCAACAAATTCCATTTTTCAAAATTAAAACTCAGAGTGGAAACGGAAGGGAAAGGAAAAGGCGATTTTCTTATAAATCATTGAGTCTTGGAGGAGATGAAGTATTGCACAGTAGCATTTCAGATGATGTCCTGGGAAATAAAAATAATTTATGAAATGGAAATCGAGGAGAGAAAAAATGGAAACAAACGGCCGAAAGCAGACACTCTCTGCAGTGCTTGGAGGATTCGATAATTATTTACAGTTCAGCTACTGTAGGATGATAAGCAGCTGATGGTAAATGCCTTATAAGCGCGTCTGTGTTTGTAATAGGAACACAGGTCAAATCATTTCCTAGTACAGACATGAGACAGGACTAAGACGTGTGTCCATTCAACACGTGGTCAGTGTGCCCCTGCACCAAGCACGTGGGAGGTTGGATCAGTTTGCCATCGTGCTGTAATAAATTACCACAAATGTAGGGACTTAGAAAACCATGTGTCATCTTACAGTCCTGCAGATCAGAAGTCCGACGCAGTCTCCCATGGCCGAAGTCAAATTGTCAGCAGGGTCAAATTTGTGTCTGGAGGTCCTAGGGGAAGATCCATTTCCTTGCCTTTTCCAGCTTGTGGGGCCACCTACATTCCTTGGCTCATGGCCTCATTCCTCCATCTGCAAGGCCAGCAACGGCCAACCAGTTCTCATGCCACCATCTCTATGACTCCCTTTTCTGCCCCTTTCATCTCCTTTTAAGGACCTGTCTGGACTGGATACACGCAGATAATTCAAGAGACTCTCCCTATTTTAAGGACAACTGATTAGCAACCTAATTTCAATTTTAACCTTAATTCCCTTTCTCCGTGTGTAATAAACTGAACGTGTGCCCTGCAAAATTCACTTGTTGAAATCTTAACCCCGATGTGATAGTATTTGGAGGTGGCGCCTTCAGAAGGTGAGTAGGTCGTAAGAACAGAGCCTGGATGAATGGGATTAGTGCCCTCACAAGAGGAGACTAGAGAGCTCCCTTGCCCCTAGCACCATGTGTGTCATAAAGTGACTGCCCAGCTCAGATAGGAAGACTAACTGAGGACCCTGCAGATGGATTACAAACTTTTAAGTTATTAACAATGTGTTTAGCATGTTTCACTTAGATCGATGCGCATTTAAATATGTGATCTCTGCTGTCCTTGTGAGATTCGTGCTGTAAGGGGGGATATGGGTCATTCCAACTTTGCAAATGAAAATAAACTGAAGCCAAGAGTCTCTATGTGGCTCCCAATGTCACCTTGTGCTCTACCCTTTCCCTTGTGCCAGAATTTCCAAATCAGCTCCCAAAGATCAGTGAGGTAACTGAGCATCTACCTGAGTGCTGACGGAATCCTAGCAGACTGTATTGTGAGTGCTGATGACACCAGGTGCTTTATTTAGGTCATTCACTGGTCTTCCAATAAAGGTCTTCTTTTTCAAGAAGGCCATAGAATTCTAAAGGGAAGATAGATTGGCATCGATCGGCTTGCAAGATATTCTCCGTTGCCTTGAATTTAACAAGAATGAAAGTTTTACTCCAAGTACAAGATTTTGCATTTGTATTCCCTTGGGTTCTTTTTTTAAAAAATGTCCTTCATTTATACTAGTAATAAGAACATATGTTCTAAATAATTCCCATATGGACAACTGATCAGAAATAACTAACCAGCATAATAGCATGACAGTGACTTCAAAACACATTGACTTAGGGAAAAGACTTCAAGAGGAAAAAGAATTTTCAAAGGAAATTCAGTTATAGTCAAGCAATCAGAAAGATTTACGAACTCAAGCCTTCTGCATTTAACAGATGACTCGTACGCCTTCAAAGCGAACTAGCTCATCTCTACCTCGTTTTACACAAAATTAAGTGAAAGGAAGGATAGAGTAAAACTCAAATGAAATATTTTGATGACTAAAGTGTGCGGGATGAAGACACATAGATTTATCCATTTGTAGGCCCTGCGATCACCTGGCATAGTCATTCGAATCAGAATAGAACAAATAAGTGGATTGGACTATGAGATCGGCTTTCTAACAGTCAGAGTCTCCTAGAGGTTAAGAGGACCTCCTGGGAGATGGAAAGCTCCCTTATTACTAGAAGAATTCAGGCTCATCATACTTGCTCTGAAGATAATTCAAAACTTAGAGGGAAGCTGGACCAGGTGACTTTGGAGATGCTTGCATCACAGACCCTCTGTGACTCTAAGGAGAAAGGGATCCTAAATATGTGGCTTTCAAATGTTTTGATCTATGACCACTCGTTAAATGATCTATGCCCCTCTAGGAATTCAACGCTATAATTTTAGAAAGGTATGTAGTCATTCGTTCAACGACACGTACTGAAAACCTTCTATCTTCCAGGAGCCTTTTTTTATTATTATTATGGATTCAGCAAATATTTATTGAAGGTTTACTATATGCCAGGCATTGCACTTGGCCCTGGCAATAGAATGTTACTCATGGCGATGAGACAAATACATGAATAGGATAAGGTTATTGATAAGCTTATAAAGAAATAAAATAAGGTGATGGTAACAGCACAGCTGGTTCCTGAGGGCTCCCCTGGATTAAGAGCAGGCCTCCCTGAGATGGGTATCTTGGAGCTAAGAAGTGAAATATGAGAAGTGAACATCTGGAAGGAAGAAGCCAGGAGAAGGAAGAGCAAGTTCAAAGCTCTAAAGCAGGAACAAGAAGGGAAGGTTTCTAAGAAGGCCAAGGTGGGCAGAGTGTAAGATTAAGAGGCGGTCTGAGCAGGGAGAGGAGGCAGGTCAGGAGAGGCTAGCAGGCTATTGTAAGTCCAGACTTCATTCTAAGTTAGGTGGGCAGCCAAAAGACAGTTCTAAACAGACAACCCCACCAGCCCCTACATTTGGGATTTCATGAAAGACTGTAGAGATGCCTTAAACTTGAATACAGGCAAGAGGAACATATGTAGAAACAGAGTGAGGTGGCGAGGTCATCTTAAGTCGAGCATGGGGAGTGGAAAGGTCTCAGGAAGGGACTTGAGAAGACAGGAAAGCCACTGACTCTTCAGGAAGGAAGTCTAAATCTATAGATCTATGTTCAATCGGTGACCAGAGATGGCTCTGCACGAGGTGAAAATATAGACCGAGGAAGGACAGGTTGACCCAGCTATTCAGAGGAGCCTGGGTCCAGAGTTGGGGAGAAAGGTTGGAAGGAACAGTCACTTCTCCCTAGGCAGCTCCTCTGCCCACTTCCAATGATGACCTGATTGGGACAGGCTCTGACCCAAATGCCTTGAATTCGAACCTCTCAGTTCCAAACTCCTGGATTTCCTTGGCATGTTTGGGTCCTCATTAGTGGAATCAGAATAGGAGGAGAAATTACTGCAGAGGAAAGTCCAAAGATGCCCCAAGTCACCACTGCTCCTTGGCCACCTAAAACATTTCCATCAGAATGATGGAAAGCGTGACTATTCCAAAAAACCATTTGTTCTATATTTAATACCATAAAGAAAGGTATGCCTTCATGCTTGAACAAGAATAGTCATAGCAATAACATGGTCATCAGTTCATAAATGCAGCAGTGCTCAACACCCCTGGAGATGTGAGACAGCGGAAAGAAAGTGGGCCGTGCACTCAGACAGGCTCCGGTTTGAACACAGAGCTTGAAAGTTATTGACCTTGGGCAAGTTACCCCACCTGACTGAGCTGCAGTTTCCTCTTCTGTAAAATGGGGATTATAACATCTGCTCTCAGAGTTGCTACGTGGATTGATGATCCATGTAAACACTTGGTAATTCCCGGGGACAGTGTAGCTGCTCAGTAAAATTTGCTTCCCTTTCTTCCAGGTGGGATTGGCCGATCTTTGATGTTAACTTGCTCTCTTCCCCTTTCTGCAGACATTTTCAGCCAGGTGAAGGTAAAGAGAGACACCCTGGCATTGCTACACAAAACAAGGTTGAAAAATAAACTCCTCCTCCTGGAGCGTGCCCAGCACAGAGGGAACTCCAGCAAACAGTCAGTCACGGTCTTTGTTGTTGCTGCTGCTGACGGTGATAAAGGGCTGACATAGAAGCAAGACTTCCAACCACAGCAAGCTCTTCCTTCCCCGGAAGCATCTTAAACTCGATCCACTAATCAACAAGCCCACATCTAAGACCTAAGTAGAACTGTCTTCATGGGAACATGCCGTTCTCAATTATGCTGCTGAATTTTGAAAGTTGGCACTGACTTTCCACTTCCCTCACTTCTAAAACTCTTGAGAGACCTTCCCAATTAGGGAATTTGAGGCAGGATTATGCAGTGAGGTCCTGATATCCCCTGATAAGAAGGTAGGAACATGAGAGAGGACAGAAGAGGCCACAGACACTTTTTCTCATCACAAAACTGGGCTGCATTTGTTTTTTTCATAGGAATCAAACAGCCACATGCCAAATCCCATTGTACTCCTGGGAATGGGGTTAATTAATCTAGAGAAACATCTCTTGCCAACCTTATGTTTTCCCAGTGTGGGTCATAACCAGGTAAGAGCCATCAGGCCTTGCTGTGATATCCAGTGTTATTTGTCAATGTTGAATTAAATCGCAGAGAAGCTGCTTCTGCAGAAACTCCTTTAAATAAAAGCATCGAGTTAATAACAAACAATGAAGGACAGAAATTGCTAGCAGAGATTATAACCACAAGCCACGTACTCGTTCTGCCGCAAAATGAATGTTGGAAAGCGTATGAATTTTAAAATCCAAACAAAACTAGTATCTTGCACAATGAAACACAAAGGATTTCCTCGCAGATGGATCAAGTGAATGACAGAATCTCATTTCTTTGCAAAATAAGAGAAACACCCGTTTTATTACATTCAGTTTCTTTCTTTAAAAACATTCACTCGCTTCACATTTTTCGAAGCCATTATGAATTAGGCTGCACTATTGACATAGTAGACAGTAAGGTCACAAATGTAATGTGGGCTCAGTGCTAGGGTTTTATTTGCGTATCAATCCCAGAGGATTTTTCAAGCACCCCAGGCTATTTCTGGAACCAGTATGCGTACGTGTCCCCATGAAAGAAAGATGGTGAGAGAGTAGGTGAATTATAATCTGGGGTTTTTGCTGAATCTTCTGAAAAGCTGAGCTCAGGCACTAGCCAGGGGGAATGGTGGTTCTCCCCAACAATGGCCCTCAGTTCCTTCGTGGGTTGCAAGAGTTCTCCAGAGGGTGCCAGCTACAGGGGACCTCTGTTGTTTTCGTCTCTCTAGCACCCTTCTGCCTCGCCCTTCTCTTACTGAAGTCCTTCTTTTCTGGGATACAGCCCCTCCCAACCCCCCTTAACAAAAAGGTATCACAGTCTCAAGTCAGCACAGTCAGTCTTCTCTGGGATTTTGCTGCTGGTGCTTTTGGAGAAGATGGTGTCTTTGGGGTTGTGGGCTGGTGAGGTTAATAGGATGTGAGGCTCACGCTGTGGGTGGCCTTCTCCAGCCACCATGTGGAGAAGTCAGTCTAAGAGGTGGGAGAATGATTCCCGGTGGCGTTATTTAAGCCTCTGGATCCAACCAGATCTGAAGCCAGATGGACTCCTAGACTTAAGTTATGAGAGCTAACATATGTCTCGTGTGCTTACGCGATTTGAGTTTTGTTTCCTTGACTTATAACCAAAAATATATAATTGACCGTTATACCACAGACTGAACCCTGAAAGACCTGTTTCAGATAAGGCACTGAGTGGTATTTCCAGGTGCCATTCCAAGGTCCCTAGGACCCCCAGCTGCCACGGGAAGCCTACCAACTGGCTCTGTGGTTTCGGGAAATAAGGAACCAGGCCAATTCATTGGCAGGTGCCAGCAGCATCTAGATATGTGCTGCTATTAAGGCGGAGCCTGTGGCAAGACTGACAATAAGCAGAAGCCCACAGTTAGAGTGAACGTGGGAGCGGAAATCCAGGCAGACCCGGGATCTGGAGTTGAGAATTGTGGTCCCTGAGAGAGAAGAGTGGAGCCCCAATTTTATAGCAAATGATGTACTGAAGTCAGAGGCCCTGGTTCAAGTCCCAGCTCTGACATTTGTAAGCTACACGGCCTTAAGAAAGTAGCCATTCTCAGCCTCGTTTCTTTCGCCTACGAATTGGGGGTGTTGATAATAATCATTATAATTAAGACACATGCCCAAATTGGTTTTTATCTCTACGACTACAGTTCTGGACTTTCTGAATTGTAGTATAGTTTATGTGCCTGTTTATATGTCTGTCTCTCAAACTAAGCTCTTCAAGAGCAGAGACTGTTAACTTAATAAAAAGAAAAAGAAAAAAAATATGCAGGAGGGTGGATATTTGTGAAATTAATTGACATAGAATGTCTTACACAATTTCTGTTTTTAAAATTATTTTCTTCATTAATACTGTTTCAAAATGGGTAACTTTGTAAGAAAAAAAAAAAAACGAGGATACTACTTCCCTATCCAGAAAAAAAAAGAGCAGAGACCGTTGTACTCATCTCTTTGTCCCTCCTCCTTAACACAGTACCTGAAACTCAAAATTATACACTTAATAAGCTGATAAAAGTAGGCAATGCATAAAGAATCGCCTTATACCCTTCTGCACACAACTCGAATACATAGATCTACCAGGCAGAAAACAAAATCAGAGACCTGGATATATGGAACAAGACAGACACCAAGTTACTGGACCTGAATATGCCAGCAGAGATCACACAGAGGAAGATGAGAGTCCTGGACTTAATGCTGTATTCCAAACTACAGGAATCAAAGCCTTCCTGAAGATAAACCAGATTGATCCCATAGAGTGAACCTGATTTAAGTCCTCAATTGGACGTACATCAGGGGAATAAAGAGTAAGGCAGGCACCTCATTATAATGAATTATAATAAATGTTCCATTGCCAGTGGAAGGAAATAGCTATTGAAATACCTGAGAATATGTCATGGTCCAGATGTCTCTACTGTCTCAGTATTTGTCAACATTGAAAGAGATAGGAGTTAGTTTCCATTGGAGAATGTGGAATTATCTATACTTTTCATATATTGTTTACTCAGAAGGATGATTCAGCATCTTCCTCCAATAATCTGGAATGTGTTGGGCTATGAAGCTGTGGATGGGCACTTGAATGAATCACAAAGACAAGCAGTACATGACCTTAGGTTCTCGGCCAGGAAAAGAGGATTGCAATACATCAAAACCACTGAATAGTCCTGCCTAAGACCTAGACAACCCTTTCTAGTTCTAGTGATAGAAGTTCAAAATCATATGCTTCCAAAGGTTAAAAGTTGCTATAGCTCATGAATGTTTTTTGTCTTCTCTCATTTCCAAAATTAATTGCAACAGAATTATATCTATCCAATGTACTAAACTGAATAAACAACTCTTAATAGCTCAATACATTTTTTATAATTTTTCCTCTAGTTCTATTATACAGTAAAAGTTCATGATCCTTAAATTCTAATAAGATCGTATCGGATGTACTAAATAGTATCAAATTTCAAAGATAGCTGCCCTTGGTATTTTTCTACTTCTTATTCATTTAATGATATAAAAAGCACAATGGGAACAAAATATTATGGCTTTTTTAGTACAAAGAATCTATTCCCTGCTTCTTCTTTTATAGAGTTTAATTCACTTTCTAAAGAACATACTGAGATTATGTCCAACTGACCATGAGCATTTTAGTAATTAATGTAATATTTGCTCAGATAAAAAAGCCATAGGTTAGAATAAACAAAAACATTTCCTTGTCTTTCAGTTGAGAAAGTGTGGAAGCAATGACTCTCCCATAGCAATGAGTACACCTAGCACTGAGATCTTGGCTTCTAACATCATTCTCCAAAAAAAAGAAACCTTGGATCGATGGCCAACTCTAGGACTGGGGCAGGAAATCAACAAGAGGAACTTGGAGTATCTTGCGGTTCCAGAAGGTAAGGAAGTCCACAAAAAAAAAAAAAAAAGAGGAGGAAGAGGAGGAGGAGAGGAGAAGAGGAAGAAGAGGAAGAAGAGGAAGAAGAGGAAGAAGAAGGAGGAGGAGGAGGAGGAGGAGGAGGAGGAGTGAGGAGGAGTAGGAGGAGGAGGAGGAGGAGGAGGAGGAGAAGAAGAAAGGAAGAAAACTACAATGATGGATTAAACCAAAGAGACATAGAGGTCAACTGGAAGAGCGTCCAATGGTCAGAGCTGAAACCATTACACAAAGCACTGGATTGTAGACAAAAGATAAAATAAATGCCCATGCTTCCATACTGACATAAATGAATAAGTTATTAGATAAATAAATGAGGAAGAAGAGACAACTGTTCTCCAGGAGGTAGCACATAATGCTGCTCCTGAAGTGTGAGCTGCGGATAGTGACTTCATTCCAAAGAGTCAGTTCAGAAAGAAAAGGGAAAAAAGTAACTTTACAGTGGAAAACCCTAACACTACTTCAGCCATGTGAGCAAGGCCAGCATCAACAGCGATAAGTCTTGTTGATACTTTGAACCCTTGATTAAAAGTGATAAAAATAGTTCTTTACTTTTGTGGTATTTCCCCTACCAAATGCCCAAGTCTGAATAACTATGGTTTGCCTATCCTTTATTTCTTTCAATTAAAAATAGTATTCCCAGAAAAGTAGCAACTAGACTAGTCCACAACCCAAACAACCATGCACAAGCATTTCCTTGTAACAATCATCCTCCTTTGGTATAACAGCAGAAGTATGCTATTCCCATTTGTCACACTGAATATTAAAAGAGTGTGTACTCAGGGCTTTTGACATTCAGTGGAATCAATGATAGATACAGTTATTGGTAATTATATTAAAAGAAAGCTGATTTTTATCTTTATATCTTTAGATAATTCCCCTTGGAAGGAGAGGAAAGTTTTGAGTGCTATTGGCTTCTTTGGGTGACATCGTGTTTGAGCTTTAGTTTCTTTGCTAATACAGAACATTAATTCTTGTAATGGCCCTTCTGCTTGCAAATATCTACAGGTATCTTTAACCACAGAGTTTCGGTCCTGTTTTTGTCCTTATGTCAAAGGTCAATTACTGTGCCTGGAGACTCAGAAATCTGTTTTCATTTCTTGCCTTTTGACTCTCTAAGGTATTTAGCCATATGTAGGAGATCTTTTAAATTGGCAGTTTTTCGTTCCTAATTTATTTGTTTATGACTAAATCCTCTATTTCATGTCTAAATCCATTTTTTAAAATAAGAGGAAAAGCCTCTCTTTACTTGAGCCACAAGGTCTAGCCAGAACACTGCCTGAAAGTTTCCTAGAATCTGTTTTGTAAGTCTCCTCTTGATTCATCTTCATTTTGTTTGTAATTATGAATCATTGCACAATCTCCTCTTTGGAAAAGACTTCTGCAATGGCCTAAAGGAATACACTGCCTGCTTTTCTCGCCATCTCAAGGCCATTATTAAATTATATACCACCGAGTTATTTAAATTCTTTGTCTTTCCCACCTTGTGTTTTTTTTTTCCCCATTTCCCCCATCTGAGGGGGCTAGCAATCAAATGAACTCATCGGTACAGACTTGATAGTCCAGAACACTAAGTATCTAATAAAATCTCAAATTCTGTAGCAAATTTCTGTCAGTCTCACTGAGGTTTAAAATTTTTAAATTGTAGCTCTTAACTCAGCTCTAGACAAGGTTTAAATTTAGCTTCTGCACATCAATACTTTGGTCTAGCAATTTTATAATGTGATAAAATGTGAATGTTCTTTTCGTAAGAAAATCCAGAGGAAAGGATCAGTCATTTAGGAGGTCGGAGGAAGGAACAGAAGGAAGAGAAAGATTATAAAGTGGGCGAGGATAACACAGAGAAAGTGGGGTGCAAGGAGAGGGGGTTCCATGTGGTTTGAACAGGAGTGAACTAGAGCTTTTTTGAGAGCTTTTGTTTCATGGGTTCCTTGGCTTATCAATTTTAAAGAAGCTGACCATTGAAACTTTGAATGTTAGTATTTCCTAATTTTTCTAGAGTCCTTCTTAAATGTATTAATTTGACATAACAGAAATCTTCTTAAATGAGTATTATTATTCTAAATCAAAACATGTTTGCCATTTACCAAAGTAGGTGTAAAAGTTAAGATCACAGAGCAACTTCACGTAGAAAACACATTCTTCTTGAGGACAGTGAAACTTTGATAGAGACCAACAAGAAAGAGGTAGGTAACTATAGGACCATGACTCAGAATGTGAACTAAACAAAATGATCTCCGGTTGACTTGCCTGTGTCCTTATGATGATTTGAGGGAGATTAAAGGCAAAGTTTAATCAATCACTGTTGCACAAATTGGCCGCCAATCAAACAAACCTCCAACCATTTGTCTTCAAGGTTGGTTTGGATCGGATAGGAAACTTATTGGGCTTGCACCAACACCTATTCTCTGTGGAGAGCTTCTTTATATATTAAATAGACACAGGATACTCCAGGAAGTAAAAAAAATAAATTAGACATTACTGTGCAAATAGTCAAACAATTGCAAAAACAAAGCAATAGGTGAAAGAACAACAGGCTAATGGCAGAAATATTTACCAAACAGTGCAACGACAAACCAGAATCTCTAATGATTTATATATACACTTACGCCTAATCAACAAAATGCTGTAGTCCACACGTTAGCTGTCTAAGACCGTCCTGAGTTTCATTAATGCTAGGAGACTGACCAGAAGTGTCCCTTTGTCATTGAGCAAATGTTCTTCCTCCTACCCTCCCATGTCCAAACCACTTGTCTTAAGACCCATCAGTTTGCCCCAGAGCATGCTAAATGATCTTCCTCACCCTTCTCTTTCCCTCCCCACCCCACCCCGTATAGTAATCCCAAAGCCATGACTGAAGATTCTTTCTTGGTTCTACAACTTCACAGGAAGGGTGTGGGGCAGAGGAGGACTGAGAGAAGTAGAGAACGAATGAGTGCAGCTGGCAAAAGACTGGGCCTGAGGTTGGAGCCAGGTGCAGAATCTTCTAGTTTCAAACTGCTGAGGATGGGCCGATAGCATGCAAAATGCGGACAGTAGGTCAGAGTCCCTCTCCTAACATTTCAACATTCTAGGACAGTGTTCTCTACATGCCCTCACTCAAAGTTTGGCATTTAGTACAGGGTTTCCAGATTTAACAAATAAAAATAGAGAATACTCAGTTAAATTAAATTTTCAGATTAATTATTTTTTTTTTTTAGGATAAGTATGTCCCGTGCAATATTTGGGATATACTTATACTAAAAAAGCACTCACTGATTATCTGAAAATTTAATTGGGTGTCCTATACTTTTTCTGGCAAACCCTATTGGTGGATAAAGCTTTAAGCTAAATAATCATTAATATAGTCATCGCTTACTGAGCACTATGATGAGGCCCTGAGATCGCAAACGGCCTTAGGATGGAGGTGAAGACAGAGGCTTCCAGAGGTGAGAGTGCTGAGCCAGAGAGCGGTGAAGCTGGGAAAAGTCCGGGCCTGACTAGCTGCGCGCTATTCACAAGCTGTCATTTGGGACTTGTTACAGCATTGAAAATGCATCAGACATCTTTGGAACGAGATGCACGAAACTCTCTTTGTCTCTGGGGAAAAGAACTGAGAATCAGAGATGAAAGGGAGAATTATTTGTCATTGCTTATCTTTTATCTGTCCTGTTTGGATTTTTTTTTTTTTTTAACAAGGTACATGGATAACCTACATAATTTTTTTTTTATTTGAATAAAATTAAGCCCAAAATAAAGATTGTTGCAATATACGATTTTGGTAAATAAGTTTGTATCAACCTTAGTTCTTTATCGATAACATTAGCAATACCTCTTATTATAAATGTTGATTTCATTTCTTTTCGTTGGGAGTATATTCCCTCTTCAGAGCATGGCCCTCAATTTCTCACGAATCGTTAATAAACAAAGTCTTGATTTCCCATTCAAGGACCCTAACTAGTTAAATAAGGAGAAAATACCCTCAAAGCCTCAGATGCTGGGTTTTCTATGAGCTCTACTGCCTGTGTTTCTCCCTGAGGCAATGAACAGACCTTACTGGGATGAATAACCTACTTCACAGCATGCTCAGAGTCCCAGACAGCCTCAGAGGGAAAGCAGGAAGCCTCTCCATCCTAGACCCACTGGGCAGAGCTTTGATCTGATTCTACTGACTCCAGGGGTTCTTATTAGTGCTTCCAGAAGTCAGATGTCACATCCCCCCAGTGCTACAGACCACAGTACAAGGCTAAAGATCCAGTGGATTCGGCTCTACATTTATAAGGAGGAAAAGATCTTTTCATGAAAAAGAAATGTGTTATAGTAACACAGTTATTTTCTCTTCAGTGGATTGCAACCTCTCGTTTCTAGTTATCTCAGATACACATTTCTATAGTCAGAGAAGAAATAATCGCGTTTTTTAAAGCTTGCAACCCATTCCTCAGAATTTTTGCAAAGTCCCACTCTAATTCTTAAAAACCAGAATGTCAGCATTGCGAGGGGAGATAAAGGGAAGCAAGCATTCTTTAAAGGCATTCGGGCAGGTGTTATTTGATGAGTTTGCATGCGCAGGCATGAGGCAGGCTCTTTGCAGGACCAGATTGTCTCTGACACGTGCACATGGACATGCCAGCCTCGGAGGAGGCACCCGAAGCACGCTTCCTCCACCACTGATAAAAATTAAATTCCACTGATAGAAAAGAGAATATTCAATGGCTACAAAGCATCAAAGGGCAAAATGACAGCAAGCTTTTCATGTACATATGTACAGTTTAGAATATAGGGTATGTAGGGAAGAGAAAGGGAGAAGGAGGTTATCGCCTCCTCTAGGGACAACTGAAATCACGTGAACAGCAGACAAATGTGGACCAGATTGCTCTCCAGGTGTATCCAGGCCGATCTCATGACTTCAGAGGCACCATTTGGGGAGGAGGAGACCTGGTTTCTCTCTCAGCTCGCCCACCACTCCCTGGGAAGTACGGGGATCACGTAGGCGAGAAGAACCTACACTCATATGTATAATCGGGACCCTTCCACGTGCAGGCATCCTCATCCTGTTTTATGGTTTCACGGTACTTGTTATCGCTCAGCATATTACAGATTCGCTTGTCCCCTGTCTCCCTCACCTAGTGCATTGTTAATCCCCAGGAGAGTAAAAGCTTTGTTTTGTTCACTTCAAAATCTCCAACTGCTAGCCCCATAGTATGGCATCTATAAACATGGGTTGAATGAAAGGATTCATTCTTTCATTTACTGAGCATTCACCAGGCGCCAGCGGATTTTGCTAAGTGATTGGCATACAATTGATGAATGGATAAACAGAATGTGGTATAGTCATACAATAGGATATTTTTCAGCCATAAAAAGAAATGAAATACCGACGCACACTACAGCATCGAAAGTATTATTTAAAGTAAAAGAAGCCAGGCACAAAAGGCCACATGTCGTATGGTTCCATTTAAATGAATTGTTCAGTATAAATAAATCCATATAGAAAGTAGATTAGATTAGTGGTTGTCAGGGGCTGGGTGGTTGGAGGATTTGGAAGGGTGGTAAAAAGACCAGGATTTCTTTTTAGGCTGATGAAAATATTCTCAAATTTATTGTGGTGATGAGGCACATCACTGTGACTAGGCTAAAAACCATTGACTTGTACCTTCTAAATGGGTGAATTACGTGATACGTGAATTATATCGCAATAAAGCTGATACAGAAATACTAAATCTGGCTGTATCATCACACCAAAATCCATACGTGAATTATATCTCAGTAAAGCTGATACAAAAATACTAAATCTGGCTGTATCATCACCAAAATCCATACTCCTGCCTTTCTTTGTTCTTTGCCTCCCCTCAAATTGCCTTTTCTAGGAAAAACATAATAGAAAAGCTAATGATAACGTATTCCTCAAACGCGCTCCGATTTTCTAAAGCAATCCTCATAAGCAGGAGATGGCCCACATGGAGCTCCCAGCTTCTCTTTCCTCGCCCGCAGGACGGGTGCTGGACTAACCTATCCAGTGTCGAGAGGATATGTTAGAACCTGACTGTCATAGAAGAAAATGAAGAATATAAGATTGAATACCCTGGGAAATCTAGAATTACCTGGCCAGGGAAGAGTTATAATTTCAGCAAGCAGAAAGTTTAATTTGATTTCTAATCTATTTAGAGACCAGGTGATGAAATATCACCAACTTTCATAGTACCAGCTAAGTTTTCAAAATCAGTATAATAAAACCATCACATCTGGTTTTTTGTGGGGGGTTTTTTTGTGTGTGTGTGTTTTTTTTTTTTAATGGGTGATTCATAAACAATGCTTGGGCCACCTATTCTCTGCACTCTTCAATCCCTTGGTAAGATTTTAAAATAAATACCCAAGTTTTGAACAACCCAGAATAGCAGCTTCGCATCCTCCCTTTTTTCTCCCTCCCCTGGTACGATTTACAGATGAGCTGCCCCCATCTCTCTCTGAGAGGACGAGACAGGGCCCTATGACAGTCCCATGCATCCTGCACTTTCAGAGGGCACACGCAGAGTGGCATGTTTACATCTTATTAAACTACAGTTTCTGAAAATCTTCTTGGAACTGCAAAGAAAGAACGTGGTTGCAAATGGAAATATTGATTTCTACGACAAGATTATTCAGCTTTATGGACTTGCAGAAAATCATAGTCTTTAGTTCCAAAAGAAAAAAAATTATTTTGTTTTCCTGTATTTTTGAAGGAAAAAAAGTAGCTTATTTCCTTTTTCCATAGACATTGAAAGTAATTAACCATGAAAAGTTAATCAGCATCAAAAGATTTCCATTGCTCACTCGGGAGGATAAAAAAACAGATCAAGTCCCACCTGTGACTGTGAGATTCTAGAGGTGGCAATTGTGTCTTCGTGTAGACATCCCCGAGGACCCACTATGCGCTCAGCCCCGTACTGGGCACTGGACACTCCACATGCTTAGAACTCTGTCCTGCTCCATCCACCTTTGCCCTGTATGTAGGAAATGCTATCCTGTGGTTTGTGTCATATCTGTGACATAGCATTACAGCGAAGTCTCTCGACTTCAGCACTTCTGACATTTGGGGCCAGATAATTCTTAGTCGTGGGGTCTGTCCCGTGCATTGTAGGATGTTTAGCAGCATCCCTGGCCTCTACCCACTAGATGCCAGAAACACCTTCCCAATTGTGACAACAAAATATGTCTCCCAAAATTGGCAAATGTCCCCTGGGAGCCAAATCACATTGCATTAGAGCTGCTACTGGTACCTGTAAAGTTCTAGAGGGGTTCAGAGCAGTTAAAATCAAGAGGAAGAAGACCAACGTACTCCCCTGGGACCTTACTCAGGCCGCCAGAGGACAAATGGGGCTCAATAAATGTTACCTCAGGCTGATTCGAAGAGGAAACGGCCAAGAAAAGATGATTATTGTTCTCAAGAGCCACGGGAACAAAAGGAAATTTTAATAAGCTGCTGCGGCAGCCAGGGCAGGAAAGTCTCATTGTTTAGAGCATTTAAGTGGCACAGAGTCTGTTGAGTGGGGTGGCCTAACTTCCACCTGGTTCTGAGAATCAAGAGCCAGAATGCAGGGATTGGTTCCCCCTGAGGGTGGGAGCTGAGGCCAGGAAATCAGCTCCCCTCTCATTCCAAGCTTGTATAACAGAACACTTTCCACCCTACTCAAGCCAAGCAGTCCTACTACAGGCTGGGAGGAGCCAGGCTCAAGACGTGGACCGTCTGACCATGTAGGCACATAGTCACCTTCACAGGTGAGTACAGAGGGAGTGGAGCAGACAGGGCAGAAGTTCGGAGAATGCCACCCCACTCCCCAAATGGGCAGGGCCTCATAGCATCCAGGCCCAGACCAGCTCTCAGAGGAAAGAATGTCAAGTTCAAGTGTTACGTTCGTTTTTACATTCGGTGACTTGACTCCTTTCCTCTCTCCTTAAATAAAATGAACCAAAGGAAGGGAGTCCATGCGTTAACCTTCACCTCACAAAGAGACCACGTAAGGAGCATGGTGACGGCCCGCTCTCCTTCCCCCAGGACGGCCTCCCCGGACCGGGAGAGAGAGGCTGAAGGAGCACTCCCTGCACAAAGGCTGGCATGGCATTAGAAGGGTGGGCGGTTCGATTCATTTTTATGAACATGCAAGCGGTCTACATCTCTGATTTCCAAGACGGTAAAACGAGGTGGTGAGTGATAAAAGCATCACTTAGCTCAATGAATGAATAATCATTGCCAACGAAGCAGTCACTCCAGGTAATTAAACTAATTTGTCTCACGGACATGTGATTCACCAACTCTCTGCTGACAAAGTCTCCTTCCTAGATTTGACTTTACTCTTGGATCTTCTTTGGATGTTGAAATTACTCCTTAGCTTTTTATTCTCAGAGAGCCCAACTGAGTATCTGTCGAGCAATCAAACATTCAGAGAACATCAGAGCTCTTGAGATGTGTTAGGCTTGGGTAAACAATGACAAAGACGGAGCCTGGTTCTGGTCCTCATGCAGTTAAGGCTGATGTTAAATAAATCAAATGTGCTGGAGACAGCGATGAACAGAACAGAATGTCATGGAAATGTCTGCAGAGAGGAAGAAGGCTTCTCTAGGACGTGAGACCTGAGAACGTGCAGGAGTGAGCCGAGCAAAGGCAGGAAAGAAGCTGACCCCCGGGGCAGTGGAAGGCCCTGGAGGGGAAGAGAGCACGCCATGTGTGCCAAGGTGACCAAAATGACAGTCTGGAACAGAGGGACATTAGATGAGACCGGAGAAGTGGATGAAGACCAGATCATTCTGGGCCTTACTTAGCCTGGGTCCACCAAGGGCACAATCTCTGCCCTCAAGAAGGTCACAGGCCAGTGGGAAAGACAGAGAGACTATTGGGATGCAATGAGATGAAGGTGTAATGGGACCACCAAAGGGAAAAGGTAAGTTGGCATGCTGGCACCAGAAGATGAGAGCAGCTGAGTCTCAGAGGATGAGCACAGGTATCCAGGTGGCCAGGGGGGAAGGAAGGGAAGGGAATCCCAGACAAAAGGTAAGTGGAGTACAGGGGCACAGAACACAGGATAAAGACATGGGGGCAACCTGAACGGTTAGGTCTGAGCAGGAAGCAGATGCTGAAATCACATAAAAGGGATTGGGCCTCGTTATTTAGCATTTTATGGTCATTATAAAACTGAAAATATGAGTTAAACTGATATCCCTATGTCTTGTGCTTTGCTTTCAACATCCCTCGGCGATTTAGACGATATTTATCGAGAAAAGCTACATTTCTAGCTTCCAAGAAAATAATATAAGATTTGTTCTCCTAGGATAGTCGCACACATTTCTTCCACCAGTAGTAGGCTAGAACCAGTACTGGCTCTTAAGATCTGAAGGTGCACTTTTCCCAGCTCTGTATTCAGTGACATCTCACCGGTAGCTTGAAATCAGCCATAGAAGAATATTTACACAATGGAAATTGACAGAAGCACTTATTTGCAGACCCAGTTGTTGAATATTCACCAACAAACCACTGGACGTATCACTTAGACCTGTTCCCTCCTGAGAACTAAAATGGGCCTTCAAGGAAGACTAATCAAGCCTGTATAATATCATCGCTCAAGAGTCGAAGGCAGGATGAAGAAAGCAAAGAAAGTCCTGGCTCTTCTTTTCGTGGCTTTAATTCCACTCTCTCCCATTTAACAAAGCAGATTTCTCTCTGAAACACACATCCTTCCTCTCCAGCATCCGATGTAAGGAAGTGCTGGGGAGTGGTGACGGCATCATATTCATCGATGGAGTCCACGCGTTCTCATTCGAGAAGCTTTGTAACTTGTCCCAAAAAAGGGTTCCTCTTAGGTTGAAATTTCGCCATGCGAGTTCAGTCTTTGGAGGATAATCCTCTTCTTCTAAAACACAAATATAAGGCTGGACGTTCACAGTCGGACCTCTGCCGTGAGGGTGCTTAACAGTTCATGCCAGAAAATCCACCCAGGCGAGGAAGCAGTCTGGAACTCTGAGTTCTTGGGAGTAAGGAGATTCACTTGGACAGGGCATGCATAACTATAGACCACTGCTCCATCCTTCACTCTGTGCTGCCAGCCCCGCCAGGTCCAACAGGTGGGACGTAGAGCCCCAGCTCAGTGTGACTTTGAAGCCTTCCCTGACTTATTCAGACTGTCCGGTGCTGCCACAGAACTGCAGGCTTCTCTGTCACACCACTGACCATTCTCATTTCAGTGAGCCAGACGCCTTCTATCAGAGCTTCTCCTAAAGTCAGCGGACTGGCTGGAAAAGCTCGACGGCGTTTCCAAGTCTCAAGTCTTCTGAACCAACAGACGGTGTGAGCCAAGGTCATGAAGGCTCACTGCCCCCGGATGGTCCCAGCCCTGAAATTTCTGCTTTCCTCGACTCGTGGAACATCGGCAATCTGGACTCCCAGGCATGGCTGCGGTGGGCGCAGCTGAGCTTCTGATGTGCTCCCCCACCTCCCTGGAGGCAGCACCCTGGGAAACCAAGGTGGAGGAGGGAGCCAGCTTCGGCCAGAGCCTCAGTCCAGGCCGAGGTCATTCTGGAGGAAAAATGGTGTCAGTGCTAGAGTTAGGAGCCAAGAGGCAGAACTCACATTTTGTTTCTCACTGAAATGCAGTAGGGCAGAGGGTGGGGCCCAGGGCCATGGTGGAAATCCATCCTAGGCCCGTCGTCCACTTCTCTGCCCAGCCACTGACCGGTCGCCCCCTACAGTTGTCCTTGTGCCGCCTCTGGCTAGCACCACCTCTTTCAATGGCTTCGCTGGCTTTTCCTGGCTGAGCCCCAGCAGGCAGCCCGATCCCCAAGTAGAACATCACAACTGGCTAGCAAAGGGCATGATTATTTTCCCTTGTTCATGGAGACCTACTTGATTTTTTTGGAAACAGCCTTAGACTTTCTGGATCAGTTCTGTGGGTGGTGGGGGAGGGTGCATCTTCCCATGATTCCCTGAGACAGGAGCTGGTATTTCTGTTTCCTCTCAGGTAACAGAAGGTGAGAATTGCGGGCTGCTCTTCCATTTATTATTATTCACATGTTATTTCTAATGATCCTTCGAGGAGCCCCAGAACATTGGGAGGGCAGGTAACAGCCCCGTCTTACAGATGAGGAAAGCGAGGCTCGGAGGGGTTAAGGAATTGGCCCAAGGTCACACAGCCAAGGCGGCTTCTGACTCCTGGCCCAATACACGTCCCAACACTACACACCACCTGGTAAGACTGGCTTTCCTGAGAGCTAGCCTTGCATACAGATGTGAAGAAAATATTCCAGTTTTCCAGAAAAACACATTCACCTTAGGCAATAGTGAGCTTTCCTAAATGTGACCCCATAAAATAGCAAGCGAGAGTCAGATGACAGGAGAAGCTGAGTCCACAGGGTAAGGAGACAGGAAAGCCCAGAAGAAGCTGTCACATGGCATGTGTGGACTCTATTTGTCCTCCTGCCCTTCCCAGGGACAATGCCCTGAGTGGCCCTGCAGGAGCTTGGCCCTGTGCAGACCTGCTCCTTAGTCCTAACTAGCAGCTAACACACCAGTTTTCCAGCTCGATCTTGCTGTTATTCTCCCAAACGTTGGTGCTGACCTCAGACTGTCAACCAGAAATGGCTTTTAAAGCATCATTGAAAAATCCTTTCCTGGGCAAGCGTCTATTTCAGGTAATACTCAGGATATCACAGGAAAGGGCTTCAGTTAACGAAACACTTGTTTCTCAAGATGCTCAGTGTTTCAGAAGCAAAACTGTTAGCTAGTTATAAAACTCTTGGCTTAAAGAGTTTAAGAATTAAAGAATGGATTCAGTATGCCCCAGGAGAGGGCCGGAAATGGCCTCCGTGGTTTAGGCAGGAGGTCTTCAACCCAACTACATTGGACCCAGGCATGGGCGGTAAAACCCTTATGAGCGGGCCCCACCCCAGGCCAGTGAGAGTGGGATCTCTGCGGATGAGGGAGACTCGGCAGCTTTTTTCAGATGCTCCCAGGTGATTTGTTCCAATGCGCAGTCGGAGTTGAGAACCCCCGGTCTAGGCAAACTAGTGGATTTAAAGTTCATCTGATTTCAGTTCTCCAAGGAAACCTCCAGAGCCCAGGAAAATCAATCCTAAGGCAAACTAAACAGATAAACAGATACGCAAATGGTCAGCTATACAGTGTTAAAGATTATTTCCTGCATATCTATGACAAGCCCAGAACGGTATTGAGTGCGATGGAGTATCCATGAAAATATTCCCCACCACCGAGTGTGTGACTCTACTCGCTGAAAAAAATTAAAGGCATTGTCTCTGGCCTCAACAAGGTTAAAGACTAATCTGAGCAGAATAGCGAATGCTATAACAATTGTCAAATAAAAGAGTCTCAGAGGTGACATTTTTAAAATGAAAGAAGAAAGAAAGAAAAAAAGAATAAAAGGAAGGAAGGAAGGAAGGAAGGAAGGAAGGAAGGAAGGAAGGAAGGAGAGGGAGAGAGAAAGAGAGAAAGAGAGAAAGAGAGAGAAAGAAAGAAAGAAAGAAAAGAAGAAGAAAAGAAAAGAAAAGAAAAGAAAAAAAAAAAGGAAGGAAGGAAGGAAGGAAGGAAGGAAGGAAGGAAGGAAGGAAGGAAGGAAGGAAGGAAGGAAGGAAGGAAGGAAGGAAGGAAGGAAGGAAAGAAAGAAAGAAAAGAAAAGAAATCCTTGGGAAAAACTCAAATTATCGCAAGGACAAATAAATAAAATAAAATTCTCCTCCGCAATTCACAGATTCTACTCCTAGGTTTATGATACTCTGGAGTGTTTAAAATCACATAAAGAGGGATAATACTTATAAACGAGCAACATCAACATAATTTCAATTAATTTGAAGGTTTAAAAACTAGTCAATTACATAAGGCACATTTTCAGGGAGGCTCAGCGGGGAGCAGAATGAGACACAGCCAAGAAATCAAGCCAACCACAGGGATATCAGCTCCAAAACTACAGAAAACCTGCCTTTCATTGATGGCAAAAGGCCTTTTCTGCGATGAGCCTGGGCTGGTAGGCAGTTTTCCTAAGGCTGCCAAAATCCAAGCATTTGGGAAGGAAAATCCTCACCGATAGTGAGTTTGAGATCATAGAAGGCGCTTCCTTATGGCTTCCTCCTAAGGAAAAGCTGAGCACTAATTCTGTATGTTGACCGACATTAGAGTGTTTATTGCATTAGGGAAAGTAAGTCCTTCAAAATCTGCCACTTTTGCACGTAGAAATCCAAGTATCGCCGGCATGTTCGCTTTTTAGAATTACAGTTCTACACCTAAGAGCCTCTTAATTAAAATACGAACCACAGACTTTGAACTGATGTTCATATTTCCACACGTATGCGTTGGTTTTCTTCCCAGTGCTGTGCTGCCTGGTGGCCCTGGGGTCTCCAAACGCACCCTGAGCCGGAACGATAAGAGCAATGGCAGCCCAAGGCCTTGGCCTAAAAGCCTTTCCACACGCTGGCTCAGAGTCTGGGTCTGAGGGCCACTCAAAATATAAACCTCGCTCCCCTCCCCTGAGCATGGCGTTCCAACTCCAAAAGCCAATTAACCAAGCACAGAATTGCAAATCGTTTTGGCCTTTTCTACTTGGAAGTCATTTTCTGTGATCTTCTGTAGAGAGAATGTGGAAACCAAGGATAATGCCTGTAACAATGGTAACTGCCTCACTTGGGACCAGTTAGAGATATTCAGGGAAAGTACGCGCACACACACACGTGCGTGTGGACACACACACACACACACATACACACTGTCTTGGCTGCAGGCAGAATAGAAAACAGGCAGTGTGAAAGCCAACCAGTTTTCATTTCCAGTGACTCCCTGTGCCCACGCTTCACTGAGTTAAAAGGGACAAGAACTTGGCTGGCTTTTCCATGCTTATTTAGATGCTTTTGTCTTGGAATGTAAAAGCAATTTGAAACATTAATTAGGCTTCACATCACTGCTGAAATGTCTTCTGAATTCTCTGAAGCTAGAACAAAAGAGAGTTGTGCCCCCAAGACCTTTCTTGGGGTCCCCTAAGCAAACTGATTTCATCTAAAATTTAAACTAAGTTAGAAAACTATTTCAAAAGAATCATATGCCCCAAAACAGCTGAAAAGACATAAAAATGAGGAAAAGAGGGGCAAAGTAAAAGGATAAAAATAAAATCTGCCCTTAGAAGTCATAGCTCCAAATATGAGGCATTATTTTACTTGATAATACTGATTCCTTGGGGGGAAATATTCTTTGAAACAGTTATCTGAACTCCTAGATGATAGCAGGTTATTCTGAGACTGACAGTAGGAGTTCTGCTCATGAATCCAACACACACCCAGAGCTACGTTTGCTTTTATGTTTCAGGCATGAAATACTTTAATATCTACTCTGAATGCATTATCAACTTAGCAATAGAAAGGAACACTTCTAGACTCAAAGACTTCCACAGTGAATACAATCCTATTATGTTAAAAAAAAAAAAAAAAAAAACGCAGAGTTTTTGTTTCATCATTTCAATTCTTCGAGATTTTATACGTTGGCTCTCAGACATGGGCAATATCCAAAGCAAGAATGAAGGCTTAGAAAATTAATTCGCAGGGTGTCTTTCTTTTGTTATGAAAAGTCATTTTTTTCTCCTAAAGACATGACACACTAACGCGCGGTTTCGAGCGAATTTAATTGTAGCATCTTTCATCACGTGGGCTATAACTTTGCTGCACCAGAATGTAATTGTGAACTTGAAAGGGGCCCCCCAAATGCCCACTGGGAGTCACTGAAGCGAGAACCATTTCCGAGCCCTCTGCAGCGGCCTCCATTCTGCCTTGCCAGCAGGCCCCCATCGGTTCGTCTGCTAGTCCTTGCTTCGATCTAAGTCCATTGTTTTATCTATGTGCATCCCACGTGGTACTTGCCAGGGGAAAAAAAAAAATCTTTCCTGCTCTCATCTTCCCGTTCTGGAACGTGGCCCACTTAAAATATCACTTCCTGATCCTTCCAATAAGCTAAACCCCAGAGGCACTTAACAATTAAAAGAAGGGACCAGAGGCATTCGATTGGGACATGTACATCATGTATAAAATCTAATTATTCTTTTTTATGGCACCATATTGCGAACATTGCCCAGCTAGAAATGGAAACTGCCACATAATTTAATATGTGCAGGATTCTCACCTTTATGCAACTGGAAGATAATAAATTAAGAAGTTTCTATTCTTTTGTTTCCTCCCCTAAAAGAAGTTAAAGCTTTAAAGCCACTAGAGATTTCAAGTTCACACTGAACCCCTCTGGGCCAGGAGATGTGGATCATGAGCAGGAACTCACACATCCGTCATGGAGATAGGCAGGCAGGATCAAATTAGGTTGTTCGGTTTTCATGGCCCTCACAGGGCTTAGTTTTCTTTAGCATCATCAGGCAAAGAACTTATTATAACTCGGCAAGTTCAGTCTATTTCCAAAACATTATTCCCCTGAGGTCTAAATACTGGCCAAGCAACTTCACCATCACACAGCCAAGCAACTTCACCATCACACAGCCAAGCAACGGGCGGTGCCCGCCCCACCTCACTTCCTTCCCCATATGTTCCTTTTTGAAAACCTTAGCCATGTGTACCAGGTAGATATGTGCTAGGTGGGAACCTCTTGAATTGGGCATGCCAGTGCGTCCCCTAAATTTGTAGATCAAAGCCAATAATAAAGAATAGTGTTTAATAAGTAAGTCTTACTATGTGTACATTACAGATATTCTCTCATTTTCTCTTTGCAACAACCCTACAAGGTTGATACTATTATTATCCCTATTTCACAGAAGAGGAAACTAAGGCCCGGAAAGGTTAGATAAGTTGTACATGGTCACACAGCAAGTAAGAGCAAATCTGGGATTCAAACCCAGGCCTCTTTGACTCCAGGACCCTGCACTTGACCTCTACTCTGCCTCTCATAGTTCCTCATATGCCATCCAGTGTCCCCCAACTGTCCTTATTCCCCCTGCACTGGCCCCATTACCTTCAGAGTTCTTGCATACTTTCTTAGCCTTTCCTGGAAGTGACCTCGGTTCTCCCCAGCTACAACCCAGATTCCATGGCCCACTGGGCTATTGTGTGTCCAAGTCTGGTCCTGGCCCCAGAATATTTCATCCTGTCTGCCTTGCAGGTAACAATTCCACCAGGTTCTCTAGAAATCTGGATACTTCATCATCATGTTACCTTACTGAATCCCTCACGACATCCTGCGAAAGATAAAAAGGCGTATCCATGTTTTACTAAAACCAGAGGATCAGAAGGATGAAGTCACTCCCACAAACCAGGCAGCGTGTTTAGTGGTGACTCCTGGATTTGAGCCCAGAGTTGCACTGTTTTCCCCATTATTCCTTGCACACAAAGGTCTTCAATAAATGCTGTTGATTAACTCACAGTGATGCCATTCTCTCCACCACAACTTTTTTCATTTTGTAGTAATTTCTAGTTCAGAAAAAAAAAAAATGTTTTTAAATCTCAAAAACTTATTTGTTCAACTGTGATAACCAGCACCCTCATCAAAAAAAAAAAAAAAAAATTCCCGTGGCTTAACCAAAGAAAAGTTAAGTTTTCATTCATGTTAAGTCCACTGTGGGTCCAGATGACTCGCCGAGGATACTCTCCACCACATTGCAGCTCAGCACTGACCTCCACATCAACTCGCTCTTACACAGGTGTCACATCGGGAAGGGGATTAGGGGGAGAGCGAGCACCAACAATTAATTCTTCCTCTCAGAAGTGACATACATTACTCATAATGTATGGATCAACAGACCCATAGTCTGTTGGCTACAGCAAGTCACATAGCAATGCCCATCTTCAAGAAGGCAGAGAGATACAGTCTTCTTGTTGTCCAGAAGTGAGGAAAACTGATGTCAAGAAAGCAGTAACATCTACTACAACCAGTGGGAAAGGAGAGATTTGAGAGGCAACATAATTTGAGAAGTAACAAGGTCATGCGGCTAAAAAGTGGCAGAGTCAGGACCCAAACTCAAGTTTATCTACCTCTAAAATCTGAGTCCTTAGTAGTTAAGGACCTCATAATTCTCAGGAGAGTTGTGTCCGTGTCAGAGGCCACGATTATTCTGCATTAACAATAGGCACTTATTGCTTATTGGCTGATCTCGATTATCTGGGGGTTGCTCAGCGGATAGCTGATCAAGGCCGGCCTTTTTTTGGGAGAAGTTGGATGATTCAACTCTGTTCCACATGCCTCTCATCCTCCAGTGGGCTAGCTTAGGCATTTTTAATGGCAACAGCATAGGTATAAGAGCAAGCAGGCCCAAAGCAAATCATATGACTGAGCCTACAGTCAAGAAGTGGGAGGGGCATAGGGAGGGTTCTGTAATATTACACCGCAGAGGGAGTGAAGAATTTCCAGGTATATACACACTTTTTTCTGTAAAAGGCCATATAGTATATATTCTTGCCTTCTTCGGTCATACCGTTTCTACCACCACTACTCAACTCTGGAACTGTAGCATAAAAGCAGCCATAGATAATAAGTAAACTGATGGATGTGGCTGTGTTCCAATAAAACTTTATTTAGAAAAATAGGCAGCAGCCAGATTTGCCCCGAGGGCTGTTGTTTGCCAGCCCCGGAGTTAGAACAATCTTGCACAGGGGGTTCAAGTCCTAGTTCTAGAACTCTCTGGTTGTTTGGTTTTGATGGCATTACTTTCTTCTCATCTGACCTTAATTTTTTCATTTACAAAGTGAAGGGGTTGGAGTAGCTCTTTAGAACTATAAAATTCTTACATCTGCAATCCAAATTATCATCTAAACCAGAAGGTATGTTCTGGGGTCTGGTCGAAGAGATTATTCTCAGCCTGTTAATAGACAATTTATTGTGTCTGTCTTTAGTATTGCTGCTTACCTACTCAGGCTAAAATTCCATCATTTTACTGGAACACGAGTTGCCATGCAAAAGACATTGATCAATAGCAATATAATCTTAGTTTCATCAAAGTCAAATAGATTTTTCCATCCATCCAAGCAGCAAGTCAGCCAGATATTGGAATGAAAAACAAACTGACACTTTTAATGACAAATGGGTAAGCGGAGTTTTATTGACTACAAGAATTAAAAAATGAAATACTAGGGATTCAACACTGGGTGATACCGATGAAGGTTAAAAAGAAACATACAATTAACTGATCCAGAAGGATAAGCTCCAGTGAGGGGCATTAGAAAACAGGAAGTAGACATCCTCAGGGAACACAGCACTTAACTGAAAGTTATTCTGTTGCTCATCCCCCTCCTTTATTGGCACCTCGAGAGCATGTAATTCAGTACACTGCAATACCACAGGAGGATATTTTTGCTTTTTTTCCCACCCATTCATCTTCTGCCAGGCAGTTGCCAAAATTACAAATAAGAATATTTATGTGAATAGCTGCTGCAGAGAGAAAGCAGCTGTGAAATACTCTGTAACTATTCCTAAAATCAGGGCGACCTGCAGAAGTTTGCAGACTTCTAACTTTCTGAAACTTTATTAGTATGGTTCTCCGTGGCGGGGTGCAATGTTGTCCCCAGGGGCCATTTGGCAATGTTTGGGGATATTTGATTGTCCCGGTTGGGGGAATGCTACTGGCATCTAGTGGGTAAAGACCCGGAATGATGCTAAATATCCCACAATACACAGGACAGACACACAGCATAAACTTGATCTGGTTTAATGTGTTGGCAGCATCGAGGTTGAGAAATCTGCTTTTTCATGGATGAGAAAAACATCAGCTGAAATTGACAGCAACTTTTAATCACTGGGAACACTCAATCATGAGTCTCCGTCATGATAAATATATAAAAGCAACATATATTTACACCACCCCCAAGTGACCTTATTTTGTAGCCTAGCAACATTTCAAGCCAGGTACGTGGTGTCAAAAGATTCCGCAAAAGTGCTAGAAAAAAAAAAACCTACTCCAAAAGGCAGGTAACAAATTCCAAAACCTGTTTCAGAAATGATAAATGACTCAAAATACTGAAAAACCCATTGGGATTAGTATTTCACTTTATAAAATAGTTTTTCTTTTTCTTTTTTTTTTTTTAATAAAAAACCCTACAATATCAAAAGCATTGTGGCTATTTTCTAACCAAACAACTTATGTGGCAGGAGAGTCTCCATCTCATTTGAGTTATGTCTCCACAATCACATGCAACATCAGCTTTCCCTGTAACTTGTCACGATGTATCTCCAACAGGATATAATTTATCAGCTAGTCAAAGAGCTGGAAAATTAATATCTGTTTAGCTAAACAGATCACATCTGTTAGCAAACTAGTCCAAATAATTTGGCACCATTGCTTACAATATATGTAGACAGAGACTATTTATCATTTGGATTCTTCCTAGAACCCCCAGGCCTGTTTTCTACGCATTGCATGGAAACGTGTGTGAACTTGCACACATGCACGCACTCGACACGTGAAGCCTTTGGAATGTTCTTGCGCAACTTTGTTTGTCTCTGTTGGTTTTAAAGTGAAAGAAGCACAGAATCACTTCTGTGACTTACTTTTGTTCTGTTTCTCCATGGCACTGTCCGTCAGCCTTGCCAGCTATTGGCGCCATTTCCACTTCAATTCATTCTTAAACTACCTCAGGTGATAGGTTTTCAGAAAAAGCAGAAGAGTGTTTAGGATTAAGTTCCAGGGCCTGATAAACAGTTCCTGCATATGTACCTTGGCCCCCATGGGTACCTCAGAGGCTACCCCCAAGCAAAAGCACATATCCTAGTAGAGAAGAGCGTAAGCTGGAAGTCAGGTCAACCCAGGTCCAAAACTCACCTTGGCCAATTTCTAGCTGTGACTTTAGGCAGAGACCTCTTGATCCACAGCCCCCTTCATGGAAAGTAGAGTCAACATTGTCCACTTCCTGGGACTGTTGCGAGGATGAGATCAGGTCATACTTATAAAGTAGTGAGTATAGGGTCCAGCACAAGGCCCTTCATACATATTAGGTATCATTATTAGATAAGCCGCGTCTGCAAGCTATTCCATCGTGTCCGTTTTGAACATGCATTATGGGCCTGGCCCTGTGCTGGATGCCAAGAACGGCACACATGAGAGAGATGAATGCTCCCCTCAGGTTGTTCACAGTGCCACCAAGGACACACCTGGCACAGGTGGAACAGCAGGAGAACAAGGAGGGGTGCTACGTGGCGAGGCACAGAGAAATGACACTGGCGATCACAGACCAGGGAGATCAGCTGGAATTTTCAGGGAACCTGACACGCCATGAGCTGTTGGTGAACACCTGGCCCGGAATAAGCGTGCAGGGAGTACTGGCCACTATTATAGCATTGTCATCCACTGCAAAAGGCAATGGGACATGTGCCTCCTTCATAGCCAGGACTAACGGTTGCTGCCACCTTGTTGAAGGGCAAAGGCTCCTGCAGGAAACTGCTCCCTTCCTGAGGCTCCTTCATTGTCCCCCGTTCTCTTTCTCTATGTTGCTCGCTCTCCCTCTTTCTCGGCCGTGGGCTCAATTTGAAAGTTACTTGATATATGATTTGCTAAACAGGCAAACTTACTTCTTTCCTTGCTAAATTTTATAATTTTTACGAGTGCTGGTGACAGTGATCACAAATACCACAAACCACCCCTATGACGTCTTTGCATCCACTCAGATTGTCTTTCGGTTATGTATCGTCTTGCAAAATACATTGGCTTTTTGGTGTTTTATCCTTTCGTTTGTTTTTGGTTTGGCTTTTTTTTTTTTTTTAACGAAAACCTCACCACTAAAGAAAGGAAGCTGTCAGCACATAGTTTCCTAGACACTGGGGCTCCCTTATTAAATTCGGAAAATGGTGACAATCATCCAAGGGATTCGAGGTGCACTGTGGTCATCTTCCCCATCATCCCGACACTGCCTTTTGCCAAGAAGCCAATGCAAGGTCAGCTTCTTGGCTTAGAATTCTGAAAACAAAGTATATTAGAGTGGAAATGAGCATAACGATGACACGCTCAACCCCACATTCAACACAGAGAAAACTGAGGCCTCTGCCTACGAAGGGACCTAAACTTGGAAGGAGCCAGGATGTCCTTCAGTAGGTGACTAGATAAACTGGCACATCCAACAGTGGAATCTAAAAACAAGTGAGCTCTCGTGCCATGAAGAGACATGGAGGAAACTTAGGTACAGATCACTAAGTCGGGGTGGGGGGACCTGAAAAGGCTATGTATTATATGATTCCAACTATATGAAATTCTGGAAAAGGCAAAACTATAGAGACAGTAAACCGATCAGTGGCTGCCAGGGCTGAGGGAACAGGCAGGGGTGAATAAGAGGAGCACGGAAGATTTTTAGGGCAGTGAATATACTCTGTATGATCCATAATTATGGCCACGTGTCATTACACATTTGTCCAAATCCATAGAATGTACAACATCAATAGTAAACCATAATGTAAACTATGAACTTTGGGTAATAATGATGTGTCATCATAAGTTTATCAACTGTAACAAATTCATACTCTGGTGGGGGATATTGCTCATGGGGGAAATTGTGGTGGGCAGGAAGTGCATGGGAAATCTGTACCTTCTCTTCAATTTTGCTGTGAATCTAAACTTCTCTTTTTAAAAAAGTCTTTAAAAGAGAAAAACTACGTTTGTGCATCGCCGTATGTATCCAGCCATTGCTAACGAGCACAACGCTGATCCCTGGAAAAACTCAACCCTCCCCCTCCTGCAGCTTCCCCATCTGCAGACTTTGTCCCTGGGAAATAATCCCTTTACTCATCTAGCTCTTCATCTGCTCCTTGAATTGAAGGTTTTTAAAAATGAACTCCATTTGGTAAGAGCTTGATTTTTCCTCCTGACATCCCAGGGCATGGAATGCTGCTGAGAGCAAGTTAGGAAGGGTTTTTCATGTCCCAGACCCAGACTCGCCAAGACCTCCCCGTTCACCGTTACCCACCTAACACCCCAACTATCGCCTGTGCCCAAACTTCATGTAATTTTAATTCTAGCCAGCATCACATGATCCCTTGCTGCAGTTGACAAGAGGATGAGTACTAGAAGAACTGATTCCATATACTAGATCCTGTCTATGCAGCGG
>NW_024344377.1:3129311-3145596 GCF_902729225.1 Pteropus medius
CCATCCTAGGAAAGGTTCATGCCATTCTGTCAGTGGTACGACCCTGCTACTGCCACCACTGCCTTTGTCTCCATCGATCAGGAGCCCCAAGTGTGGCATCGACTGACAAAGTCCACTCAGCCTACACGCTGACCACGCTGAACCCACAGAAGCTCTGTGTCCCCCAGCACCCTCCGGGAGGAGCCAGGAAGGAGCCTGCTGGTCAACTACTCACCCTTCCCCCTCCCCGCCTCACACTGCACGGTCTGAGATGCAGGATCCCACTGCAGTGATGTCCTAGCCACTGTGTTTTCTTACAAACTCTGGCCCGCCCTGCGGAAGATCACCTCGTGTTCACTGTCCTCACCTCCCCCTCTCACTTCTCGTTCGATCCTGGGGTTTCACCACTCCCCGCTTCCCCACTTTTAAAGCATTAGAACAGCGGCCAGCAAGCTTTCTCCGTAAACGGCTGGATAATAAATATTTCAGGCTTTGCAGGCCGTACAGTCTCTGTCACAGCAACTCCGTTCTGCGACTGTACCATGAACACAGGCATGGACACAATTGCTACACGAGCAGGTGTGACTGCTCGACAAAATTTCACTTAAGGACATTGACATTTGACTTTCATCGTAGTCACATGTCACGAAATATCACCGTTTTTTTCAGCCATTTAAAAAGAGAAACGCCATTATTAGCTCACGGCTCATATAAAACAGGCAGCGGACTAAATCTGGGCTATGAGCCATAGTTTGCAGACCCCTGATTTAAATCGCTGAGCTGTTGGGTTTCTTAGCTCACGATTTGTACAGAAACAGGTGACACAAGCCAAAGCTTGCCAGTCTCTGCTTTGGCAGGCAAGCTTTGCTTCTTCAAGCCTGTTTTCTGGAGACCCCAGTGTAAGACACACCACATTTATAATCTTTAGGCAAGTTTTTAAATAATAATAAATGGGCAAAAAAATATTTTCATAATCCTGTGCACTGACCCGGGAGCCTGAGCTACGGGATATGCGGAGTCCATCGAACGCCCCGCCCCCTTCCCCCAGGTGGTCCCTAACCCTCAGCTCAGGGATGTGGGACATTGGCCTCCGTGGCTCCCTCTGTGTCAAATGCCACTTTCCATTCCATTTTACTTTCCTTGGGTGCAATTCTCAGCTCCCCTTTAAGGTCAAGGAGCATCGGTTCAACGCTTGTATATCCTCTGCGGGTCACAATGAATATTTATTACTCCGTAAACTTGCATCGGTTCTTTATCAGAGCAGGAGCAGGAGGACCACTCTCCTGATGGAGACGGATGTCTCTATCAGAGCCGCGTAAGGAGGAAGCAGGTCGTCTTGGGGAGAAGTGAGTTCCTCATCATATTAGGTATTCAAGAGAGTCTGTAAGCTTCCCTGGCAAGGAGGCTAAGGATTCAAGAATTTATACCTTAGGGAAGGAGTTGGACTTTGTTCCAGCCCAGAAAGCCTGTGATTCCCACGTCAGGCAAAAAAAAAAAAATCCAGCGGTGGGACAGGCAAGGGAAGGACCACCCACCGCGTGCCAGGCACCGTGCTGAGTGCTTCGCAGAGGAATAATAACGACGCACGTGGACTGACCCTATGTGAGTGCCACGTGCTCTGCGGTAAGCTTTTACAGCTCTCAGGTCAAGCTGGAAAAAAAAAAGAGAGAGAGAGAACTGAATCCCAGTCTGACGAACCTCAGAGACCATGAGTTACCCCCACTTAATCCTCCTCCTCGAGTGGGAGGCCGAGTCACGCCATCATGTCCTGCGGCGTCTGATGGGACCACGCTGACCACGGTAATGTAACTTTAATGATAATCGTGTCTGTTCACGACCCAATCAAGGCCTATTATGATGTTTCTGCTCCTGAGAAAGAACGTGTCAGAGGATCAAACTATGCCTCAAATTTAAAAAAAGAAAAAAAAAAATTGTAGAGACTCGTGAGTGTATGGAACACGGACTTGCCCCAGGGAGCAGGAATAGCTGGTAACCAGTTGCATCTCCACACACCACTAATGAAGAATGCTTAACCAGCCGCCTGTGCCTTTGGGGGCCGCTGCAGGCGGGAACCAAAGCGTTCTGCCGGCCCTGGAAACGAGCGCTTAGTCATTAATCTGATGTATCATTTATGGGGGCCAAAATGTATCTCTTCTCTTTCCAAAACTGACAGGTGCCAGCACAGAGGCCCAGCTGCGCGCCCTCCACAGAGAAATACTGTTCCCATCACGGTCTAACTTTTGTTTCCGCCTGGAGCCCACCTGGCAACACAGCCACGAGTGGAATGAGCTCTCTGGACCTCCCGCCCAGGGCGAGCTAAGCTGATGAGCTGCTTGAGGGAGCCTGAGAGAGGGCTACTGTTTCTGCCTTGGTTCATTGAACCCGCAGCATTCGCCCAGAAAGCATAAACGAGACACCTGCCTATGGTGCGCCGGCCTAGAGAAGCAGCCAGGCTCAGGGACACAAAAACAGGCCAAGTCTGTAGCCCAGGACCCTCCCAGCACTCACAGGCTCATAGTGTTCTCACCACTTGTGATGCTCTTGTCTTGGAATAACCTAGAAGGTGAGGCCCCGGAGCCCCACTGGCATTCCCAGGTCTGCAGCAAGACTACAGGGAAAGAGGCAGAATGAAGCAGCTTCTCCTCTGCGTTAGCTCAAGGCACTGCAGGGGCCCAAGACCAGCTCTGACAGCCCATGCACCTCGTCCCCTCCGCAGAAGCAGGCTCCTCCCTGCTCGGCTCTCATCCTACGATTGCCTCTATCTATGCCGCTCTCCGCGTCTCATGCTCACGACTCCCCTGGAGAAAGGTTTTGATTTGTCAGCTTGTCATCTTCCAACACGGAGTGCCCTATTGGCCAAAGTCCTTGAGCCAGGTCACTTAAAAGGCTACCACTGATTTACACTGGGTTCTATTTTCTCTTACCCCTACCCCCTGCCACTAACAAAGGCCACCACTGTAAAGTGCCGAGTGTGCATCTTTCTATGTGTTTTTGCAGAATGAGTATTGTGATTATGTGTGCATTTTCATAAAAGTACATTATGTGCATGCTATATATCTCATTCTGGTTCCTTAAATCCTGGTTATCTTGGGAGGTCAAGCCCCACCTCCTTCATGAATATGATAAACGTACGCATACTCTTACCAGAAAAGTACAAGTAGCAAAATAGAAAATTTCGCACACGATTTTAGCACACATGCTAAAGGCCATCGGTGGACTTAGGGTCAGGAGCTCAGCTTGGACCCTTGTCAGAGACACTGGTGCTCGGCCAGCGCTTAAAGGCCTAGTCTGGTTAGTGGTAGCCAGGGAAACAGGGTCACATGGCACAAAGCAGAAATCTGCCCACAGAGAACTTCCTGTGACTGCTCTTCTGGAAGCAGGTGTGGCCATGTGGCCACATGGCGCCCAACGGGTTTCCCCTCGGTCTGTTCCTCAAATAAAGGAATGTTGTGTAATAACGACCCTCACGTGTCCCTTTTCTGAAATGCCCTCCCAGCTCTTTTTCTTCATACCCAGCCCCTCCTTCTTCAAAACTCAGCCCTCCTGGAGGGAGCTCGTCCTCATCTTTGCCACGTGTCTATCCTGAACTTGTCTTGCGTGTAATTCTGAAATTTCTTGTCATGATGCTCAGAAAGAATTCTGAGCAGTTTTCTTGAGGTTTGTCCCTACACCGCTGAGGGACCAGTCTGTTATATGTGTGGGAAGAAGTAGAGAGTGTTTTTCACCTGACTTCCAGGGTGGCTGTGGGGTGGGAGGTGATTGTCATGAGAAAGATGAGGAGGGCTAAACCTCATTTTCAGGAGGCATTGGTCTGTGGAAAACTCCTATCATAAGATCTTAGCTATATAACAAACTGCCACAGAACTGAATGGCTAAAAATCATCTTTTGTGTTACCTCCCATGGTTCTGTGCATTTATTGGACTTAGCTGGGCTGCTCTCAGTTGGGTCTTATACAGATGCCATCGCATGTTGGCTGGGGCTAGAGTCGGCTGAAGGTTCAACTGGTGTGAGGGTCCAAGATGACTCGTCACTCACACGGCTGGTGGCTGGCTAGCTGGGTCCCTCATTCTCTCTACTTGGCCAGCTTGGGTTTCCTCAGAGCACTGTCTTGGGGTTGTCAGACTCCATACATAACAGCTGGTGTCTTAATTCCCCAGGGCTGCTAAGACAAATTTTCGCACACTGGGTGGCTTAAATCAACAGAAATTCATTCTCTCACCATCTGGTATAAGAGAAAGGTTGTGAGTCAAAGAGACATCTAAAAAGGGTTTCAAGAAGTTTCACGACACATCAAGACTATCCTCTCCCCCTGGGACATTTCTCAAGAGACTAGGTAAAAATTTGAATCGCTTTCATTTGGATTTTTCTGCCTGAATATTATTTTTCACTTGTGATTTTCCTACAAGCCAAGATCACAAGGTTCCATTGTTTTTATATGAGCTAAATCTCTCTAACCCCCTCGGTAAAGCCAGCTCAGGACTTTGCCCGTGAAATGTGATCAATGGATAATGACCATTTTAAAAGCACTTGTGGGTTTAATTCAGGAGATTGTACATTGGATTGATGAAGAAAGTGATTCGTTCCAGTGGGAGTATAGGCATGCACTTTCAAAAAATGTCAACGAAATTCTATAGTTCGTCTTCACGAATGTAGTAAGTTCCAACACGGGTATTATTGGATTTTTATAGTTCGAGTATCATTGAAGGTGATGTTTGGCTAGCTGCCTGCGCAGGAAAGTTTGAATGGACAGTTCAGTTATAGAGAACTGGCTGGCAGGTAGTCTTCAGAAGGCGAAGACTCAGAAGACACATGCAGTGTTCCCAGACTGGGGCTGCAAAAACGTACTCCCCACGGAAACCCATAAATTCTTCGATCTCGAGAAATTGTTAGAGGGTGACTAGGGTCCCAGGCAACAAGTGGGGATTTTATGGCTACAGGCTTTCCAGCTCTGAGGGACTTACTTAGTTGACCAGAAAAATCAAGGACTCAGATCACTTGGATGATGTTTAGACCCCAGCCAATGAAACAAACCAGCCTCGGGAGGGAGCCTACGGAAATACTTCCTATTTCAATGTTGTCAATGTAATCTGGGTACAAAGGGTTTGAAACTGACCTGAAATGAGGCCACTTGCCAACAACCAGCACGTCCAATCTGAGTTTTTTTAGCTAATATTTATTGAAGACTTACTATGTTATGCATTGGATATACACAGTCTCATTAATTCTCAGAACAGCCCTATGTAATTGGTGCTAATGAAAATCAGATGTACTGGGCTGGAAATTTAGGTGAGGATGAACAGAATATTCTCTGCTCAAAAAGACTGTCCCGCATTGGGTCTGTATAAAGAAAGGGGTCTGTATTTTGTCTGGATATTTTAAACCAAAAGAATAAGATAAACTAAGAATATAGTTTGAGTTGTAATAAGTAGAGCCAAGGGCTCGAAGAGGGTTTACATATAAGTTTAAATCTATTTCCACGCTAAACATATATGTGTTCGGAACGATTTATGAATGTGTATGTCCTTGTCCCTACAATCAGTGTGTGATGGTAGCCCTTCCATGTGTTAATATCATTTAAATGAAAGAGCTTTGAAAATATAAATTAAGCAACAATTAAATATGGAGGAAGATACCACTTCATACCCACTGAGATGACTAAATTAAAAAAGACAAACGATAACAAGTATTAGGACTGGTGAGGTTGTAAGATGGTGCAACTACTTTGGAAAATAGTCTGGCAATTCATCAAAATATTAAACATATATTTACCACATAACCAGCAATTTTACTGCTAGAGAAATGAAAACATATGTCCACACAAAGACTTCACATAAATGTTCATAGCAATAGTATTTATAATAGCCAAAAGGTGGAAACAATCTAAGTATCCGCCAACTGAATAATAGACGAACAAAATGTGGTATGTTTATCCATACAATGAAATCTTATTCAGCAATTTTTTTAAATGAAGTACTGACCCGTGCTGTAACATAAGGACTGTGAAAACACTACGCTAAGTGAAATAAGCCAGTCACAAAGGACCACAGAGTGTATGATTCCATTTACTTGAAATGTCTAAAATAGAGAAATCCATAGGGACAGAAAGTAAATGAGTGGTTCCCAGAGACTGTAAGGACTGGAAATGGGAGGTGACCGCTCATGGGTTTAGGGTTTCCTTTGTGTGTGGGGAGGGGGGATAATGAAAATGTTATGACATTGGATTGTGGTGGGGATGGTTACACATCTCTGCAAATAGACCAAAAACCACTGAATTGCATAGCGTGAACTTTATAGTATGTGAATTATATCAATAAACTGTTATGGAAAAAAGAAAAGAAAATACAGAGAAATATGTGGTTTTCAAAGTGCCACAAAGGAGCACAGGGTAGGGAATAAAGTCGATAACACTGCAATAACTATGTATAGTGCCAGATAGGTACTAGACTAACCGGGGGATCGTTTTGTAATTTATACAAATGCCTAACCACTGTGCTGTACACCTGAAACCAATATAAAATACTATTGAATGTCAATTCTAATTGAAATTTTTTTAAAGGGGAGAATGTGAAGGGGAATAAGAGGTTCGAATTTCCAGTTACAAAATAAATAAGTCATGGAGATGTAATGTACGGCATAGGAAATACAATCAATAATTTTGTAATAACATACAGTGTCATAGGGTTACTGGACTTATTGTGATGATCACTTCTTTAGGTATATAAATGTTGAATAACTATAGCGTACGCCTGAAACTAATATCGTATGTTAACCATATTTTAATTTTTTAATTTCTAAAGAAAAAAAATAAAAATAAAAACTGCCACAATGGGGGAAGGTCTGAGAACAGGGGCAGATTCAGATTTGTAGACCCTGAAATTTATACAAATGAGGGGGCCTTTCTTCAAGAAAAATAATTTAAAATACAAATACTATAAAACTATGCATATATAGTTAACAATACAGTACTGTACACTTAAAATTCTGTCAACAGGGTAGATTTCATGTTATGTTTTTTAGCACAATAAAAAATTGCAGATACAAAATTAAGTGTAAAACTGGATATTTAGAATGAGGAAACACATGACAAATTAGGAATTTTTAAAAGCTGAAAAACATCCAGAACCCATTTAGAAAACCACATTTTTGAACTGCCTGCCTGCCATACATCTGTAATTCTATTTTCTTCCACTGCTGCCCCGTAGTCTTTGTTTACTTTTCTGTAAAACGATGACTTCATATCATTTTCTACAGAAGGAACAGAAAGAGTTCCACTTTTCCTCTAGCATAATTGACACGAATTGTTTTTCATTACACACACATCCCAATTTCCTCCTCGAGATGAGTTTCCTGCCTTCCCAGGACACCCTTCCCAGAGATAGATGACAAATTTCATCTCCTCTTTGAACACGACTTTATCTTTCTGCACTTGAACTTTCCCACAACAGCCAGGCGAGGCTGGTGAAGATGTGGCAAAACCAGCTCAACTGTTTTTGGAAAACAATCTGGCAAAAAATATTAAAGATCCTTCTAAATTCCACCTCTGGGAATTTGTCCTAAAGAAATAATCCTAAAAGCATAAGAATCATCTAAATGTCCGATATAGGCAAATAATAAGATAAATTATTATATTTAATCAAATACTGGCACCATTTCAGATGGTCATAACGTGGAGGAAACAATAATACATTTAATATTGTATAATTATAATAAGGAATGCGTGCTATAAAATTATATACATAGTATGTCTAGAACTGGATGTTTTTAATCCTATGCATAAAAAAAAAGACTGGAAGGAAATGCACCAAAATGCTTAACTGAATGTGTTAGGATAAGCTTATGTAAATTTTTCTTATCTCATATAAATTTCATAATAAAAATAAGGCTGCTAAATAATCCTGTCTGCTCCCTGCCTCGGCTCATAGAATTAAGGGCCCTAAAAATTAACAAAGCAGCCTTAGAAAAGGTTACTAGGATATATAAAAAATACTGTATTTTTTAAGCTCTTTTAGCAAAATCATCTATTTACACAAAGCAATATTCTGGGGCGGGGCGAGGGGGATCAATTCAGTGAAATATTTTCACCTCCGAAATCACACCACACATTCTATCTAGCTTTGCTCCTGTGACTAGAACCTCCATTCAGTGATCTCTGAACACTCAATTATAGAGTCAGTGTCATCCTTGCCATCTGCCTCATGCTCTCCCAGAGTTAGAAATCAAAATGACTCAACAAGAAGTACACAAAGCTGCCAAGAATTGCCAGAGGTACACATTACTGTAATAACAATCTGGCAGCAGCAATTGAGCCAAGGTCAGGGCGTACCAGCCGCTGGATCAGAACCGATGGGGGGAAAGACAAAGGAGAGGATGAAAATGCAATTAACAGTGGACAACTTGCAACTTGGAAAGTATTTACAATTGAAGTGGCGGTCTGGTCACATTTTAAATATCTAGACATCGCTGTAGAGAGAGAATTCCTTTTAAGTTCAGTTCGTGTTGGGCTTCATACCATGGGCATCTAGCATCTAACAGCAGTGTAATTTAAGAAGGTGAGGACCACATGTAAGAAGCTGATTCCACAAGCTCGTGGTAGCCTTCCTACGTCAAATGTGCGAGACCAGAAACGGAGCTAACCCTTGGCTGCTGAGCACAATAGAAAGAGCTCTGGCTTTGGAACTGGGAAGACTTCGGTTCCTACCCACACTCAGCTACTTCTTAGTTATGTCTCATCGGCAAGAGGCTTATCTCCCCGGCCTCAGTTTTAACATCAGTAAAATGGGAATAAGAACTACTGTTTTACGGAATTCTTAGGAGGGTCAGAAACGATATGTATAAACGTAAGAGTTATCATATAACCCAGCAATTCAGTCCTAGGTATCTGCCCAAAAGAAATGAAAACATAGGTCAGTACAAAGACTTGTAAATGAATGTTTGTAGCAGCATTGTTCACAATAGACAAACAGCGGAAACAACCCAAATGTCCATCAACGGATGACTGGATAAACGAAATGTGGTGTGTACATACCATGGGGTATTATTCAGCAATACAAAGTAACAAAATACTGATCCATGCTACAACATGGACGAACCTTGAAAACATTATGTAAATAAAAGAAGACACAAAAGGCCACATATTATAGGATTCTATTTACACAAAAAGTCCAGAATAGGCAGTTCTATAGAGATGGGAAGTCAGTATGTGGTTGCTTAGGACTGGGAAGAATGGGAGCTAGGGAGATGGGGAGATGGAAGCTAAAGCGCATGAGGTTTCTCCTTCAGGTGATGGAAATACTCAATTTGGCTGTGGTGATGGTTGCATATATCTATGAATATACTGAAACCTATTGAATCATTCACTCTAAATAAATGAATTGTGTGGCATGTAAATTACATTTTGATAAAGCTAAAAAAGAAATGATATGTATAAGATGCCTAGAATAGTTCCAGGTGATCAATAAGTCATGGTTATTAGATCTGTCATTTCCATACCATGTACCTTGCTTCTCCCGTCCTAGAAAATGGACAACAAAATTTCTTTAGTATAGTGTGTTTCTTGCTCAGAAGGTAATGTTAGAAGTGGAACTGCAGTCCTTGGAGAGACTGTAGTGCTTACCCTTTTTTTTTTTTTTTTTTACAGATGGGAAAAATCCGGCCCAGAAGACTGACAGTTCTTACTTGAAGAACTGCAAGGAAGGAGGAAAGTGGATTAACCAGTACATTCCCAGCAAAACACAGTGACTGCAAAGACAGCAAAGCTGGGGGAACGGGACGCGCTCCAGGTTCAGGGCGTACCTGGGGTCCGGCTGCAGGGCGCGGGGCGAGAAAGCGAGACAAGGTCAGACCGCGAAGCAGCCTGGGAACGGCTCTCCTGCGGTTGCGCAGAAGCCCTGCTCCATGACCTTTATCCTACGACCGAAACTGGAAAGCAGGGTCAATGTGGGACCTTCCGGCAGTCTGTATAAATAAAGTTAAGCTTGTCTAGTTTTTGTTGCATCACGTGAATATGGGTCTCAGACTTCTAAATTTGGAGAGCCTAGGGGGAGTGACCTGTCATCAAGTGTGGGTCAGGTAGCATCCCAGAAATTCCCTCTACAGGGCCTCAGGAAACAGCCATCCTCCAGAGCCACCAAGCCAAGGCTGATACGATGAGATGTCCGCGAGGCTGCCAGTCTGCAGAGAGCTACCGCACACAGTAGGATTCCAAGGACGGAAGAACCAAGTAATGATTTCAAATAAAAGCTGCAGATCGGAAGTTACAACTTCTAGACTGTACATGTGGGTTCGCAATTTGACCGCCTCTCAGATGGGCAGCTCTCAGCCCAAGGAAAACAGCCATATGGGTGTATTTATGTAAACGCAGTTAGTTCTTTCCAGTCCCCAGCATCAGCAGAGGCCACTCAGCACCTGATACAGAGAAGCAGCTGCAGACCAGGACCAGTGCCCCAGAGACCTCGGCAGCATCTGGAAACTGCAGAGGCTGCTAGCTGCATACCCAACATCCATGCTCTTCTTCTCCTTTGTTTGGCAAATCTAATTGTTATCGTGGACACTGCTAACAAAGCCACATTCCCAAGTAGGTGTGTCCACGTCACTTAGTCTCAGCCAACATATTGTGAACCGAAGTTAAAGTATTAAGAAACAAGTGTGGCCTCAGAATAACCAAATCGTTAGTGAGAAACATTTCTCTTTATAGAGAAACTCTGGCTAATAAATGAAGTAGGAACAATAGATCAGAATATCATCATTTTACAAACCCCTATGAAATAATGAATTTACACAGTGACCATTGAAAATTAAAACATACACGGTCATCGATGAAGTAAACTTGCCCCCCAAATCAGCTTGAACCTGGACAAGACTCAAGGTACAATGATCAGTTTAGAGGAGATACAGAGGAACATGTTAAACTATACAGTGGAGATGCAATCAGCAAAACCCAGACTGTGGGAAACCCAGACTGAAGGACGAATGATCTAATAACAAATAAATTACGAAGGGCAAAAGTGTGGACAGAGGGACCTGGAGATTAAGAGACACCTAACAGACATATCGACCAAATGCAATGCGTACCTCCTCGATTCAAAGCAACTGTTGAGAGGGTGAGAGACAACGTGAATCAGGGAAACTTGAACACTGAATAGATATGTGATGATGTTAAGGAACCATTATATTTTAGGAGCGATAATGATGGAGGATAGATGAAACAGGCACAACCCTAAACCCATTATTGTTGAAGCCAAATAATGAGTATTTGCGATGAACTTTAGTATCTCTCTCCTTTTACATATGTCTGAAATCTTCCATAGTAAAAAATAAAGTTTTAAAAAATAAATAAATAAATGAATGAATGAATGAATGAATGAATGATTTGGGGGGAGTGAGCGTGCCTCCTCCATGCTCTTTCTCCTTCCAGATGCTCATATGGAGGTAGATGTTAATGAGGCTCATGGGGATGAAAGGAGCCACAAGATGGAAGGAACCTGGGTCCTCGTGGAAAGTCATCAGCCAACCACGGACATCCACTTCAGACTGTTATGTCAACGAGACATAAATTTCTATTGTGTATGAGCCATTAGAGCATTTAGGTCTATTTGTCTTCACAGTTGCTCTACACGTAAAATACGGCAATTAATTCCTCGGTCTTGGTCCATAACTTAATCCATGGGGTCTTTCCAAAATTATTCTTTCATCCAAACTATTTTTCCTCCTTATGCTATTTGTGCATTCCAGCATTTGGGCTTTGTAATGAACATGCCACATACGTTTTTAAATGTTGGACAATGTCCTGTAGCCACCATTAGAAACCTACTACGGGAAGATCAAGTCAATTAATCAATATCCTTTGAGTAGTGATCCTGCGTGAATCCACTTGATTATATTAACCCCTGCCACAATACTCTGTTCTATCTAGAGATTATTGTGTCTCTGCCAGATGCCTTGTTAAACTCTAACTAGGTAACTGACAGTTTGGTTTACAAACTCCATTAGAAAAAAAAAAAAAGGAAATCAGATCAGATTTTACTTATGCTCAGTAAACCCACACTAACTCTATTGATCACTTTCAGTTCTAAGTGGTCACAAGCAATTCTCTTAATACTTTATTCTAGAATCTTGACCGGCTTCAGCTGTCAAGCTCACCAAGCTTTGTAATCTGGAGGAGGTGGGGAGGGGAAGCCATCTTTCCCTTTTCAAAAACCAAAGCGATTTTTGTAGGTCTCCAAACTTCCAGCAGCACTTCCGTCTTCCACAATTCCTCAGATACATGCCCAGCGGTTGGGTGGCCCCACATGGAAATAGCCTCAACATCCTTAAAAATCATTTAGAGAAGCTCAGGCTCTTAGCTTTGATTCCCTTTTTACCAGTATGTATTCCACCATTCTTCTTGAGAACCTCTTCCTTGAGAGAGAAGCAAAATAACAGAGCCATTCTACTCTCTCTGTGTCAATCATGCTTATCATATGCATCTTCCATAGCAGTTAGTTGTTTCCTTTGGAAGAAGTGGCAGTTTCCTGATTCCGTAAGTCCTTCCAGCTCCCTTCTGCGTCCCAGCTCACCTCCACCTTCTGGTGGAATATGTGCAGGAGACACACCGACAATCCAATCGCTAACTAGGGCTGCAGCTCCACAATGGTATCTGGACTCCGCCCTCCCATCTCCGTGACCCTAGAACGATCTAGTGAGCAATGCGCCAACTTCGGAGCAATGCAGGAACTTTTAACCTTCAATGTTAGGCCAACACTAGCAGACAACACAAACTTCCTATGCTTTTCTTTCAATCCCCAGGCCCTGCTAACCCAGCAACATTAGATCAAAGAGAGCAAAGGAAGAATAAACAAGGAGAATGACTCGCAGAAGAGAAAGCGGGTCAGAATCCATTTTACTTGAACTATCTTTACTCCTCCAATCTAAACCTCTTCCTCCTAGAAGGATGGCATTGCTGTGTGCCACTAAGGGTTCCCTTTTCAGACTCACACCAAAAGCCACCCAGACAATCCTTGAGCGCCCCCTAGAGAGTTATGTGTGACTAACCATACCCTGGAACCCAAACCATCCTTGTTATTCTTGCTTCACATGTCACTAGAAAGCCCTTGGTATTTTTGTTTCAAAAGAAAACAAAAATATCCTTTTGTCTTGGGCATTTTTGTTTCAAATCTCGAATCATTCTGAATGTTGATTTCTGACACTACCTTTACAGCATCATACTCAATTGTGTGACTTGCTTTCTCCTCTTTTATAGATGGCCGTTCATTCAAATGCTATGTCAGAAAAGAACAACCCTCCCTAGGACTGCCTCGGATGCTTCCGTTCCCTTCCTCCCTACACGGACCTGGGCTTTCCAAGTCGAGTCATAGTTTTCAAAACTTCTCCATTTGATAAATCTCTTCTCTGCTGTCCGACCATGGAACTGTATCTAAACTTTCTCTAACACCTGTGAAATCACCTCCTTCAAGTCTACGGTGGGCACCTTACGTCCTACCTGTCTCTAGTATACGTAGGACAAAGGTGGTAATCAAATAGGCAGAGCTCATTTTAAAATCTGCAAGAGCTGGGCAATCTTAGGAATTATATGAAAAAAAAAAAAGTGTAACATTCCATCAAGGTCAGAGGTCTTTAGAGTTAGATAGGAAAGACCTTTATGTATTTTTAAAGCTACAAAAATGTAAAATCCAATAAGGCCACCAAATCGGGTGGGACTGTATGCAGACAGAAGGATGAAGAAATGCACATGCACAGCTTGAATCCAGGGACACGGGCTAGGTGACCGCATCCTTCTTGAAGTTGTAGAGTCTTTGACAACACAGCCCAATAAGCATAGTGTTCAGTGGGTCCCGACAAGTATTCAGCAGGGTCCAGATCCAGACCTGGACACTGTGCCCGCTCAAGCAAACTGAGAAGGCATCTTCCAAAATTGTGTTGGATGACACACTAGTTCCCTGAGTGGGTGTATATCTTTCAACCTCAGGAATGGTCACAATTAAGTATGCAATTATTACAATTTGCTAGACTTAAAATAGTAAGAGACGCGAATTGAACTGAAAAGGTTGAGGATGAACTTACTTTTCTGAACACAAAAACCACTCCTGAGGACAGCAAAAGACTCACATCTCAAGGCTGCCTCCACTGCCACTTCACCGTCTGTCCTTCCTTGGCACTGGTGTGTGGAAACGGTCCAGTGGGTGGCTCTCCCTAGCCTCGAGGGCAATATCCAGCCAGACAAGTGAAAGACCTGTCAGACATTCAGCTTCCAGCGGAGCCCCCAGCAGAGGGCTGGGGGCGTTAAATCCTGAACCACCCCGACGTACCTCTGGGCCGCTTGGGGAATTTGTACCCTTTTGCTCCATCTGGCATGAAATCCTTGCCTAAGAACTCTCTGACTCCTCAATTCTTTTATCATCACCTGCCCGGCCTTGAAGGACTCCCCGCCCCCCGCCCCAGCACTGCAGATTTCTGAAAAGGGTTCTATTCTATTTGGCTAGCACTGGCCCCAGGTTTACCATTCCCAGGCCTGTTTCCTTTAAGCAAGAGCCAGCCGCTCTCGGAGAGTCATAGTTTCTAATATTCCAGCTCACTTGCAAGCTTGTAGAATGAGATCCTTCAAATAATTCAATAGATAACAAGACCATGGACCCACTGACTTGCCTGAACCAGCAGTCCAGCGAGGCATTAGAACCTGCCATCCTAGAAATCGGACCTCCCAGGTCAGGAATCTAAACCAGCTACGTCCTAGCTGTGTAACTTTGCTCAACCACTCCGATCCTCATTTTCCCAATCTGAGAAATGTGTCCAAAAGTTGTGCTTCCTACCTAAAGCTGTTGGGGAGATCAAATGACATAACCCCATGGGCACTTAGCATAGCACCTGGCACACGGGAAGAGCTCTGTGGATGTTACAATCATTTCAGCTTCGGGGGCATTTGAACACTGGCTCTCAGGAGATACATATCCAGATTCAGTGGAATGGTCCAAATCGGCCTTAAATTTAGAATAAAAGACTCAACAAACTTTGCCCTCCCATTGGTTCTTGCATTTGGGCAACCAGCTCTGAACCAAAAGTAACCAAAATATGAAGCAAAGAAAAAGAACTTTAAGAGAAAACAGAGCAAATTCAATGAGTTCTTAGAAAATAGGTCTTCTGGGTCTACAATTTGCATTCTCTGTATCTTGTAAACTCCTGGAAAGTGGAGACTCGAGACTTTTCAATAAAAATTTTTTTAACACACATAAGCACTCGCTGAGTAGGAATATAACTGAAAAATTAAACCTCTAGTCACGTAGGTACCAGGGAAACCAAACCCTCGTTCTTATCCATTAAAGCCGAATTCTCCAAGCACTTGTCCAAGAGCCACTAAGCAGAGTCCTCAGAGCTCAGTGTTCCAGCCGCAGAGCCCCGGCCCCTGCTGTTCACTCCTCCCCGCCCTCCACCACCCCTCCCTGTACTGTTTCCATCTCCTCCCAGAGATCCCCATTGGAGGAAACAGAGAATGACTTTTTAACGAGAATAATCCAGAAAAATCCCGGAACGTGAGTTTCATCTACGTAGGAACATGCTAACGGTACGTAAGCTCAGGGTCATTATTTTCCTCCTCTCCCACACCAGGATGTGGCCAGCGGGCCTCACACCAGGCACTGTTCCTACAAGCCAAACTCATAATCTCTTTCTGACCTTCTCGTAAAGATTGCATTTCAGACAAGCTCTAGGCTTACCCAATAATTTTGCAAAGTTGCTCTCCTACCAAGAAGAGCATTCTCTCCAAACATGCCTTTGAGGAAGAAAATCCAAGACCTTTACAGTTTACACCTACAAAGATAATGTTAGACAAACCTCACATTCCAAATCCCAATGACCTGTGGATGCTGTTAGACAATTCAGCCACCTCAATAAAAGTCTGACTTGTCAAAAACTCTGGGGCATTATGCTGTCTAATCTGGCTTCTTAAACAGCAAAGTTTCAATTTCGGATTTATAGAGATCAAGAACAAACTAAAAGAGGTTAAGTTCAGTAGCAGATGGCACACTGAATTACTTCAGGGGCAGTAAATAAGGGCAAGAAATGTCAGCGCTCCCAAAACATCCAGAGTTGAACAGTGAAATCAGAACAGAGATATTTGAATGTTGCCTTAGAGAGAGATTATCTTCCAGGGCCAAAAGAAAGGAGAGAGCAAATGAAGACTGGGATTACTGGACAAATATCTGCCAAAGAATGAATGAATGAATAGTGCTAAGGAGTTAAGAGATAAGAAGAAGAAAGGTCATTTGCTTGTGATGTGATATAGGTAAGTAGGTGGGTAGGTAGATGATAGATAGG